>NC_140920.1:31164377-31234260 GCF_045865225.1 Trachurus japonicus
CTACCCGGTCTGACAGTGACATAGGCTATTGCCTGTTCATTCATGAAAATCATCCCGAAAAGCTCTCAATCAAACAAGGTGGGGAATAAGAAACTGCGGCGCTACTGTAGTAGTTCTGTAATTTAAAAACAGCGTCACTTGTTACTGTAAATGATGCTGTGTGGAAAACCAGCTGTGGTCTGTGATTGAGGGTGAGTTTGGAGCTGACAAGAGGATCGTCCTGACGACCGTTTCGTTATATTTTTCTCATCGAAAAACTATACAAATAGCATTTAGATGATGTAAAAAAATAAATTTAAAAAAAGTGATAAAAATCCACTTTGTCACCTCCATTTTTGCGAGCTCACCTGCAAACCGCTGCAAACAACCTCTGCAGCTGGCAGTGTTTACATCAGAACGTGTGCAGCTATGACGTAAACGAGAAAAACAATCGCGGTTGCAGTGTCCACATGCACCCGGTGAAACCAACCCCGGCCGAAAACCCCACCCTGGACTCCGGTTTCAAAAAACCACGGTTTCAGGGTTCCAAAAGCACGGTTGCATGTGGACAGGACATACAACCAGGAACATATGTTCACGGTTTCAAAAATACCCGGGCTCGTGTGGACTAGGCCTCATATAAAGCTGCTGTATATTTAAAAATAAAGCTAGAGAAAAAAAATCTGGTATGAGTCAGTTCTTTGTTCTAAAGTTGTGGGAAATATACTAGAGACAAAAGAAGGGACACGCACATTAGGGCAGGTGACGTTATGTAAACAAACATTTTTATCATGTGATCAACAACTCACATGTCTATTCTCTTAGTTACATAGGCTATAATTTAACACATATGTTGGATGATCGCGCTGTTTTATAACTTTAAACGTATGTTGTTATTTGTCTCAAACGTCCCACCTATGCGGGTCGTTTGAGACACAGAGGAGGGGCGGTTGAAACAGCATGTTTTAAACAGAAACTACTGACATTAGGCTACTCCCGTTATGAAGCTTATCTGTGAAACGTGCGCTGCTCAGAGACTGGGCAGAACGGTCCCACTTGCTTTCTCCCCGGCTACGTTGGTGGAGATCTCCCACACAGTAAAAGATTTAAGCAACACATTCTTCCAGCTGGCTGTTTTTCTTCCAGTTACAGAAAGTAGCCTATGTGCAAAGTACCTTATGAAACACATTAACATCTCTATTCATATAACGCCCATCGAAACAGCTGATTTACATGTCGGCCATTAACACATGGCGATTGGCCATTCACGCGGCTTTGTTCTTGGTTTCGGCCAATCAGCTTATAAGCACATGGCTAATTATCAGCTTTCAACCAATCGCACTGTTTTAATGTGTGTGTGAAAGTTATTTTCTTTAGTTCATTTTCGTTTCATTTCGTTATAAAAATCAATCCCTTTTCTTTGAAACAATGAGATTGAGCAGCTAAAAACCAGACCAGTTCAACTGTAGCGATTTTCATAACACTATCGCTCCGGATCAGAGGTACTAAGATGCTGATTATTAACTCAATAAACTCAACCATGGCTTGTCTTATTGTTAATCTGAACGCACATGTATAAAGGGCAGAGTCAAGGCAGCAGATAAATCACAAAACATCAACGCGTCCGTGAGCACAGCGCACCTCATTTTCTCCTGTGAAGAAGAAGAGAAAAAAGAGCCCCATGGTCCGACCTGACCCAGTTATTGAATGTTTAGGTTTATTTAGAAGAAGTCTGATTATGACTGCTGCTCTGGATCAGATTATTTGCTCATAATTCGGGTTATTTTCAAACAGTGGCCCAACAACAGATCAATTAATTATTATAGACTATATTTTCCATTTTTGCTAAGCGGTTTGTTCTGAATTAAATAAAAGCCTGTCCCATACAGCCGCGTGTGTTACGCCGTGTTTTGTTGATGCTATCATCTTTGCCTTGCGCAGATGATCCTTCAATTTGTGATACATAATCATCAAGTCATAAAGCAAGACAGGCTTTATCATATTACAATAGTTTCTGTGATTTAGGCAGGGTATACAGTAGTTAGTTCTAGTTTAATAGCCTAGAGTTTAAGCTGTGGATTACTGCACAGATCACTGAGTCATCCGCCTGTCATCCTCCGTTCTCACAGTTGGCCACCTGGTGGTTGTTTTGGCACATTGAGGCTTTTCATTAAAACCTCTTGTCTCGCCAAAGAAAAAAAATGCCTGAGTCTTGTGCCGTCTCGCGTGAACCACGCGTGAAGTCCGCAATTTTGAACCAGTAACATCTGTAGATGGCAGCTGTGGAGCAGAGGTCCAACCTCCAGCACAGGAGCTCCTAATCTGAAATCAAGCACAGAGAGAGAGACTAGGGGGCAGTGGGCGTGACATTGTCAGTATAGTATGTGGCGCTTGCTGCTCCTGAAGACGTGGGTCTTGGTATCAGGTTAGGTGGGAGCTTTTGAACCCCTGACTTTTGCTGCCTGTGTTTTCTTTGATCTGGACGGGGGTACTGTGCTTGTGGGAGCAGGGGCCTGGCCCACAGGTGGAGTGATGGCAGGAGTGGAGGCTGCCGTGGCCTGGTCCACAGTTGGAGTGACAGGTGGAGTGATGGCAGGAGTGGAGGCTGCTGTGGGAGTTTTAGAACCCCCGAGTTTTGCTGCCCGTGTTTTCTTTGACCTGGACGGGGGTGCTGTGGCTCTGGGAGCAGGGGCCTGGCCCACAGGTGAGGTTGTGACAAGAGTGGTGGACCCCTGGACCAACGTTTGACACCACCAGAGCATGGTCTCCCATAGACCTGTTCCAACTTTTTTTCTCTGTGTCTGTTGTAAATAGAATAATTGAAAACACAATGCTGCCAAACGTAAGCGGGCTGGGATGTCCTTCAAATGGGAAGTTCTCACAGCCAAGGACTTCTACATATTTTTAGCAATCATCCTCTTCACTGGCCTGGTGACGGTGCACCATAGGTCAGATTATTGGAGGAAGACGTGGCCATACAACTTCACCTTTCCCAGTGAAAAAATGTCACAGAACCGTTTTGAAGCTATTTTGTGGTCACTTCATCTCAGTGATCCAAAGGAAGAAGAGGACAATGACAAACACCCCTGAGTATGACAGGCTTTTCAAAATAAAGCCTCTCTATTCAGAGATAGTGAATGCCTGCCAAGCCATTTTCCAGCCTTATCAGAATTTGTCCATTGATGAACGTATGGTCGCCAGCAAAGCCTGTATCAGCATGAAACAATACATGAAGGACAAACCAAACAAGTGGGGTTTCAAACTGCTTGTCCTAGCTGATTCCTCAACAGGCTACACGTGGAATTTCTTTGTGTACACGGGTAAATCACTGACCGTTTCAGGCCAAGGTTTGAGTTACTCTTCCATGATGGACCTTCTGCTATTTTCTCTACTTGGGAGTGGATATAAGTTGTACACCTGCAACTTTTACACGAACCCCACTCTCTTTACAGATTTATATTTAAAAAACATTGGCTGTTGTGGGACAATAAGAAAAAACCGACTTGGGTTCCAACAGACCCAGAACAATGACCCACCAAAAAAGGCTGAGAGGGGGGATCTACGTTGGATCAGGGATGGCAACCTCTTGTTTGTCAAATGGATGGACACAAGAGAGGTCACAATGTGCTCCATGCTTCATCAGGCATACAATAATCAAACAGTCAAAAGAAAGGTAAAGGAGGCTGGTGCATGGAGGAGCAAAGCCATACCTGTTCCAGGCTGTATTCTCGATTATAATCAGTAATCAGTATATGGGAGGTGTGGATTTATCAACACTGATTGGCCTTTACAGTGTCCGCCACAAAACAATTAAGTGGTACAAGACTTTTTTTTTTTATCACTTTGTGGACATTGCTGTGGTAAACAGCTATCTTTTGCCCTGAAAAAAACCTTACACACAAGTTTTTTCAAGAGAAGTTGGCTAAAGAACTGCTGGAACTGGCTGAAAGCTCAGCAGCAGCTGCAGCAGCCCCACACCCCACTCCTAACAATTGCATGCCTGCATTCTACAGTGGCGAGTCTAGGACCAGGAAGCATTGCAAGAGATACCCAGAGTAAAAACAGCAGTTTATTGTAGCAAGTGCAACGTTCCTCACATCCACCAAAAACTGCTTTCAGCTTTGGCATGATGGACAATAGTCCACTAGACTCTGTGTCACTCCCGTAAATTATAGTTATTTTTGTTTGCTGTGTGTTTTTATAGTTCACATTTACACAATAGTACACAAGTACTTGCTTTGCACTTTCATGGAAAATATTTTACCTTATTTTATTGTTAACAGAAATGTTTGCAGTGTGATGCAAGTAAATCTGGTCCATATGGACTCAAGATTCAATTGCTTATTGAATATTGTTGTATTTGGATGTACTGAACAGTAGGGATGTAACGATGCATCGTGAGTCGATTGAAAATCGATTCAAATGCGTGACGACTCGCATCGGTGAAAATAAAAAAAAATCGCGATGCGTGAGAACAAAGTCTCTGGTGAGAAGTAGCTTACATTACCCCAAAAGTCACTGGTTGATTCATTTGTTCGACACCAGACGCCGCCGCCACGCACACTCTCTTTTCTCTCTCTATCTCTCTTGTCCCTCGGTGCTACCCCCCCCGGCCCCCCGCCCCCTCCCTCCCCGCGCGCGGTCGCTCGTTGCTTGTGAGTCTGGCAGTGTTGGGTCCGGGATTCAACACGGGTTTTAATGACATTATGCCTGTTTATCACCAATAAACAGAGTAGATGAGGTGAGTTGGTCAGCGGCATGTAGCGGCGCGAGGCTCTGCCTCTGACTGCAGCGGACTGCTGCTCCAACTGACAGCCTGTGGGTGCTTTGAGACGGCGGCGG
The DNA here is from genome assembly GCF_045865225.1 of Trachurus japonicus. NCBI lineage: Eukaryota > Metazoa > Chordata > Actinopteri > Carangiformes > Carangidae > Trachurus > Trachurus japonicus. The sequence continues at coordinate 31,169,199 of NC_140920.1, forward strand.
CTCGTTGAAAACAGCAGTGACGGCCGACGTGAATTCACGTCGGAGTCATGGATCAATGTATAATATTATCTTATAATAGATCCATGGTCGGACTAGTCTCCAAACCAGACACGCCAGTAACAACATCTGAAAAAACGCCGGGGCCTGCCGTGTAGAAAAAAGAAGAAAAAAAGCTGACAGTGTCACAACTTCCTGTATGTGGCCCTTCAAATTAAAAGCCCTCCAACCTTTCATACACGGTTCAGTCATATTGATTTTGATTTATTTTGACAAGCCTAGGCTCCAAATGTTTATTTTGTTTTGTTTTTTTCTCAGACCAATCGACCAATGAAATTGGTTCATGAACTATTAGATTTTCTTTTTTAATTAAACATTTGTAAGACCAGTTTTACTTACAAGTAAATGTGATAAAAGGTGATAAATGATGATGTGCAGTGTATCTGTAATTAAAGGTGAATTTTTCAGACTATCTTTCTCTTATGAATAAAAGATAATTTTATTAGGTCATAATTTGTCTGTAGTGAATCGTTACATCCCTACTGAACACCATTAGTGATATACAAATGAAAAATATAATATATAATGTCACAAACTGGCTCAGTGGATGTGACAGTGAGGGAGACCACACAAGGTTTAACTAAGAACAAATAATTTATTATAACTAAAACATAAACCAAATGTACAATAAGGTGTGGAAGTCTGTGTGAGAGCCGCTGCCCAGAGTAAAAAACAACAACTAATAAACTAATAAAGAAACTCACATTTATTCAATTCAATTTATTATTCCCTGTGTAAGACAGATGAGAGGTGTACACTAATCACAACATAAACAAACACCATGCGTAACAGGGATGGAATCAGCGTAAAGGACGCTCTCTCTCTCTCTCTGTCCGTCTGTCTCTCTTTTTTTTCTGTGATGAGAGATGCTGAGTATAGGCTATATACTGACTATCTGACACCGAGGATGTTGTTGTGGGCTAAAGGCGGGTTTACACTGCACGACTATTCGTCTGTTCACATCTCAAACTGCACGAGCGTCCCTCTTCAGTCCTACGTCTCAGATCAGTCTCAGACCCCCACTAATTGCACGTCGTTCTACGATTGCGCTCCACCACGATTACCCTGCGATGCCGCTGAGATTTGTGCTGCTCTATAATTGCTCGATTGTAAACATCAAATTGACATTGGTTCCTGATGTTGGTTCCTATATAGCAGAGTCCATGTGGAAGATCAGACCGACAAACACACACACAGACAGCGCGCATCACCTCCAAGGCCGGTGCTGCAGAGAGAGAGAGAGAGAGAGAGAGAGAGAGAGAGAGAGAGAGAGAGAGCGACGCTCTCCAGCAGCTGTCAGAGGAGGCTCACTAGTTCTCTCTCTCGCCTGCACTTTGTTTAAAAATTCAGCTGATCAGCAGCCAGAGCACAGTGGAAGTGGCTGGTGTGTAGGCTCGCTATTTTATACTGTAACGGCAAGAAAAAATAATCGTCCTCAATTGCTGATTGATAGTGTGTGTACATTTGTCGGGCTGATCTTCCATCACGGACTGCGCTGCATTACTGATCATCACCCGGTCACCCTGTCTCTCTACAGCTGTGGTCTAACTTCAGCTTGTCACTTCCCTGTCCCTCCTCTCTCTGTCTGCCCGTTCTAACTCCATCTGACGAGGTTCAGCATCACATTCAGGTTCATAAAGGCTCTGTGCTAAAACAATCTGTCATGGTAAAAACTTGTCGTATGTGCAGAATCGTGACGTAGGACCCCATACATTGTCCGTCACGACGAGAAATTTTCTGGCATGTCAGAAAATAATCGGGAGGTCGGCGACTCGTCTTTAGGACGTCGGGACGTGACGCAGAGCCTCACTAACCATACGTCCCGATTATGCTCACGACCCCGCGATCCCTCTAAGATTATGCAAATTAGGCTGCGACTCGTCTGGGACGAGAAAATCGTGGCAAAATCGTACAGTGTAAACCCGCCTTAAGAGAGATGATGATTTGTGTTTTGTTTTTCATTACGGCTGCGTGACGACGCGGTTGCTCCCCCGCTAATAAATTAATAAGTAAATAAATAAATAAAGCGGACCACCACAACAGTGCGTATCTCAACACGGCAGTGACATGCAGTCCTCCTCCACCCTCAGTCCTGCTCTTGGGACATCCACAGCTGCTTTTCAGTGGCAGTTCGTCTGCTGCCTCCACCACCACTGCAGCCTGATGGTCCTGCTGGAAGAGCGGTGCAAAATCCCATCTGGTTCGATTATCAACGTCAGAACGACCAATGGATGTCAAGTGAATTTTACTAATTACAAACATTTAGCTGTAGTGTGTGAGTCTGTAGTGGGCAGATTGGCAGATAACATCGGCTACATAGGCTTAGCACATGAGTGAGCCAGATGAGACAGTGGCTCCAGTGTGGAGGTCCAAGAATGGGCAAGTCATGTGGTCGGCGTCCCATCACGAAAGCCTCCGTTACTTCCCTGGACCCTGTCTGCCTGCAGGACCCACAAGGTATGCTGTCCACTGCAGCACTGACGAAGTGAGATCCACGTGGGATCTTTTCTTTACAGATGACATCATGCAAGTCATCCTGGAGATGACAAATCTCCATGGGCAGGGATCCATTCAGGGCTGGAAAAATATGGACAGGATCGAGCTGGAGGCCTGCTCCTCTTGGCAGGCGTTTATCGGTCTCGCAACGAAAGTACCCGCAGCCTCTGGAGCCAAGAGTCTGGTCGAGGCATCTTTCCCTCGGCGATGGCCCGTACCAGGTTTGAAGCACTGAACACAGCCCTCCACTTCGACGATCGTCTCTCCAGGCACCAGCGTCAGCAATGGGAAAAGCTCGCTCCCATCGCAGCACTTTGGAGGAAGTGGGAGCACCAGCCCTCACTTCTTTACAAACCGGGAAGAGAAATAGTAGTGGACAAGCAGCTGGTCAGCTTCAGGGGAAGGTGCGGATTCAAACAGTACATCCCTAGCAAACCGGCCAAGTATGGCCTCAAAGTCTGGGTGGCCTGCGATGTCGAGACGTCGTACGCGTTTAGAATGGAGGTCTACACGGGAAAGGAGGAGGGCCGGCCTGCTGAGGTTCAGCAGGGGAAGAGAGTTGTGCTACAGCTGACTGAAGGGATGACAGGCCACACAGTGACTTGTGATAATTTTTTCACAAGCTTTGAGCTGGCAGAGGAGTTGCTGAAGAGGAAGATCGGCCTCGTGGGGACTATCAGGAAGACCAGACCTGAGCTTTCGCCCATCCTCCTGGAGACGAGAAGGAGAGAATTGCTGTCCTCCCTCTTCGTCTTCTCCAGGACACACACCGCTGTCAGCTACATCCCCCGGAGGGTAAGAATGTCCTCCTCATCTCCACCATCCACCGGGAGCCAGCTGTGAGCACTTAGGTGCACAAGAAGCCAAACATCATCCTGGCCTACAACAAATCAAAGGGCGGAGTCGACAACCTCGACAAGGTAGGCTTATGCATGTAGATATATATTGATGCATGGATGTGGTTTACTTTACCGCTGCTGTTTATGTTTATTTATAGAAACATGTCATCATAATTTATTTGATTGTTATATTTTATATGAATGACATGAAGTAAGCTGGCAAATAATGTGGAGTAAAAAAGTAAAATATTGACTTTTTTGCACTTGCATTTCTGGATCAAAGGGCTCGTGTAAGATAAATATATACAACAACTGTTGTTCTATTCACAAAACCACCATCGGGGGTGGGGGGGGCCACTACACAACAATAACACAGACGCACCGTGCCGTGTCACAGCCTCTCGCCGCGGAATGTGATGGTCTCTCGGCCAAAGCAGGTCGGGAACACCGGCCCCACCGGTGGTCGCGGTACTTTTTTGGTACGGGTCGGTGGTGCCGGCCTGCTTTGGCCGAGAGACCATCACATTTTACCGCGGCAGGACACAGTGTTGCTCGAGATGAAGACCGGGCGGGACTGTCGACTGTTGGCCGCCCTAGAGCAGCCTTCCTGTTCGGCTCCGAGCTGCTGGAGCCTCACCGCGGCTGTGCAGAAGCCGAGTTATGATAAAAACATGCATGTACCTCAGACAGCTGAGAGAACTGATAGGCCAAGGCAGTTCCAAGCTGTCCCATCCTGATCTACAAGGCCCAAGCATCAAAAGTGATGAAAAAGATGTTAAGTCTCTCATTGACCTGATGGAGAATACCTGGATCAATCCTATGGGCCCTAATGGCAACGATCTGGTTAGCCTCTCCACTGGCTCCATTGCTCCACCTGATGTGACCAGGAAGCTCCTGAGAGCTCATGAGATAGGGGAAGAGGCTTACCAGGTATTCAAAGAAACACGGTTAGAAAAGGACCTGCCACCATTAAAATTCCATGACAAAATGACTAAGAGGAGTTTGAAAACATTCTCCAACATCTGCATAAAAATAACTCATGGAAAGAAAGCCCAGGAGGTGGTTCTAAAGGCTGATAAAAATCTGTTAAGCCACATGATCCTTGTGGCTGAAAGCAGGAAGGTGAATATGAGGGATGTCCTTGCTCACCCACTAGGCCCGTTGCCATGGTCACTAGCAAATCCTGATGGGTCTTATCGTCTTTACGGAAAACAAACAAGGGCACACTCGCCAGAGAGCTGGAAAAGAACATGTCTCCTGCAGAACACAGGGTGGATGCTGAAATGAAAAAGTTTATAATAGAGTAGGAGAAGCAGAAGTTGGCACTGGAAATTCAGTTGCTCTGACGCAAAATTTACAACAGACCAATTATTTTTGAGGAGGAGAGGTGTGTATCAAAACTACTAATAGGCCTAATGATAATACTAATCAGCTACAATCAATGTAAATAATACACTAAATAGATCATTTTCTTTTTTCTTTTTTTGTTTTAGTTTTATTTTGAATCGAATATTATAATAATCAGACACAATCAATGTAAATAATACACCTACTTGTTTATTTTTCAAGCGCCATCATTTTCTTTACTTGTGCTGGATATACTGTATATAATCTCATTTTGAATTGAATAATCAACCACAGATTTCTTACAAACAATAAAATATTTATTTGTTTACAATTATTGCTATTCTTTCTTTATACATTTCTTTCTTGATACATAGCCTATCTCTTATATGTTATTTGTATTTGGTTTACAACGGGAATTGAACAGAAGCCTAACAGTGAATACAATTAAAGCATAAGTAAGCGATCCAGTCGTTTTGACTAACTTCTTGTCAGCCGATAGAGTTAGCAGTCCCCGCCCTCGTCATGGATCTATTGGTGTAATTAAATTACAGTTGCTTCTGGAAATTTCAGTGATTACAACTTAAGTTACATTTGAAAAATCACCACAAAAGCTCGGATTTATCAAATAGCCCCCCCCCATGGATTCATTTTTTAGTTTTTTTCATATCAACATCCTCCTTCCAAAACTGACGCTTGTGATTGGCTCTCTCTGGTCATGTGCCATTCGACTCAACCGACAAACCGTACGGTAGTCAGACTCAGCAGCAACAATGTTGGCCACGCACAAGATGCCCTGGGCTGGAAATACAAAACACTTCATACAGACAGAAGATAAGGGCCCAAACATTTTAGTACAATTCGGTGCGTCTTTTATCCTAGCAGATTGAATGATGTTGGTAAAGTCAGCTTTGGTTTCATATAAATTCTGATGCAAGAACAGTTATGTTATTAATGTACATTGTCCTTTTTAAATAAATAAAATGTATTATGAAGTAAGATGTAACCTAGCTAAGTTTTTTCAAATATGACCTCGAAGCACCACCTTGTGGTGCAATCTTTATTAGTTTATCTGAGCTTTTGAAAAGGTTAGACAAGGTCAGACTCATATGGTTAAACCTTTGAACATATAAAAGAACATTGACTTTTGAACAGTTAAATCTTTATAATCTTAGTCTATTACAAGGAACATTAATGCCATCACTTATCTGAATCACCAATTCCTTCATTTCAACCTGCTTTAAAGCAAGCCAGGCTGACAGCAGGTTTCAATGTGTCACAGGAACGTGTCAACAAACTGGTGTTTGATTTTGTTATTGATGATGTTCAGTGCTTCTCAGTGGTGGAACATAAGTCATTTTGGAAGTTGATAGAGGGAATAAGTGGCGGGAGGAAACCTATGTGCTGAAAAATCCTGATGCAGCGCATTGAAAAAAACTTTGCATCTATGAAACAGTCCTTAACCTCAAAGCTGATGGATGTGGACAGTGTCTGCACAACAGCAGACATTTGGTCGGCACAAAACTGCAATTTCTTTGGAGTGACATTGACGTAGTGGCAACAAAACTGAATGAAATCCATGCCGAATATAACATTCAAAGCAAAGTGAGGTCCACTGTGACTGAGAATGGCAGCAACTTTGTAAAGGCATTTTGTGTGTTTGGTGCAACTGAGGTGATGACCACAATGATAGAGTGGAATTTCTGGATGTAGATGGTCTTTTTCAAGAGGAGGGAGATGAGGAGCAGTTTTTCCTCCCACAACACCAGCGCTGCTCTGCTCATACCTTGAATCTAACTGCCACCAATGAGGTTCACAAAGCAAGATCGAATGGCCCATCACGTACGCTGTATAGAAGTGCCATGGCTAAGTGTTCATCTATCTGGAACAAAGCACATCGATCTCCGTTAGCCACAGAGGTGATTCAAGAGATTGCCATGCAGCTCATCATCCCGTCAGTCACAAGGTGGAGCTCTGAGTTCAGGGCCCTCACAAAAGTTCTATGGGTACCAGATGACCAGCTGAGGAACATCTGTGACAAGCTTGGTGTCCCAATGTGTCATCCACAAGAGTCTGCATTCCTGAAAGAGTACACTGAGGCTCTGCAGTTGCCATTGACATTCTCCAGGGCGAGAACAAAATGTTACTTCTGTCAGGACCACTATGTCAAAATAATATTTATTTACTTACACAAGTTTAATTTGGCGGTATGGTACTGTTCTGGGACCCCCTGCTCTTCCACGTGCTTGCGTGGAAAGCCTGAGGCAGGAAGAGCACCTCCCTGCCCTTCACGAGCCATCATGAACGGCATAAGCAGGGAGCGCAGCAGCAAAGAAAACCCAGACAGAGCAGAGCAACCAACATATACAATGACAGGAGAAGCTGGGGTGGAGGTGGGTTGCAAAAAAGCCGGCAGAGGAAGCAGCAGCAGCAAGGGAGGTGACGTCGGGCTTGAGCAGTTTAAATAGCGCGCTCTGAATGCAATTCCCCAATAGGAGCAACCACGGGGAGTCAGCTGAGCCATCAGCTGATCTGCACAGGTGATGACAGTTATGCTGTGCTGATTAAGAGCTTGACGTCATGGCCTGCCAAAACTAACGCTGCGCTTGATTTTGGATTTGTGATCCCAACTCTGCTGAGTCAAAAGGCAGACGTAAGGGACGGTGCAAAAAAAAAAAAAAAAGAAAAGAAAGGGGACGTGCGTAGTACAGTGTACAGTACAGACATTCGTGGGAGAAGCAGCAAATATTACTACACGGTGAAATGCGAGTCGTCTGTGCACAGTACATTCACTTAACATGATGCTACACAGATGTGCGAAGTTTAGCAGTGCAGTACGTGAATCAAGTCCCCTGCTCTGTGCATGCAGTACACCAGGCAGTGAGTGACACAGTGCCACAGTCAACACAGTACGTGAACCTGAATCACGTCTGCAGCAGCAGTTCTCTGGTGCAGCGAATCATGAGTGAGTGAGTGATTAACAGCTTCCCCAGCGGCAGTTCTCTGTGTGCAGTAGGTTTGCGAATCATGAGTGAGTGAGTGGCAGCGCAAACCTGAATCACGTCCTCAGCAGCAGTTCTCTGTGTGTGCAGTAGGTTCGTGAGTGAGTGGCAGCGCGAACGTGAATCACCGTGTCAGTACGTTTGCGAATGACACAGAGTGAATGGGCGGCAACAGCCCCCAGTACATGCAGTGAACGACGCGCACAGAGTGAACTGGAGCCCTCAGCTCCGACTGTCAGTGAACGCATCACTGAACATGCACCGTTCCCTCGCACTGGCCCTCATTTATCAAACTTGCGCAGGATCTGGTGTAGATTCTGGTGTAAATATCAGTGTGCGCCAAGTGTCGTGTGATTTACTAAAAGTGTGTACGCTGCTGATTTCGGCGTAGAACCGGCGTGGTGGTGATAAATCCGGCGGCTGAAAACGAGCGTAATTTAAATGTCACGCCCCGATATATTCCTGCTTTAGAGGCATCGCCCTGCCCCTTTTACGACATGGAGACACGGAAGACGGCCAAGAAGAGGGACTTTACCGACATTACCGTGTTGAACAGGGAGAGGGCGGCAACATTAAATATCTGGACATTGATAGATTAGATTTTGTGATTGATAAGCGTCATCCCGGTGGATGGAGGCTGCAGACGCACGTGTCACCGACCACGTCAGGAAACCCAGCGATCTCATGAAATGCTCCTGCAGTTTACTAAACACAAGTGACTGAGGAGAAATCATATAGGCATGTTACTGCTGCGAACGCGAACGCGACCTTATGACCATCAGTACCACTGGCATGGTTCGGCTGATGGAGGGATGTGAAACACCGGCCTGATCTCCCGCTGACAGGTCCCGGTGACGGGAAAAAAAGAAGAAAAAAAAACCCTCCGCCGCGGAGATCAGCTGCACCTGGACAGGTAGCGAACCCCTCAACACGGACTTGGTGGTACTGTTTCTTTTTTTTTTTTTTGGCTACTTTTTATCTTTTTATCAATATAAACAACAACAACATGTGGTCCACATCGCTGCGTTATTAGACTATGGTTTAATAATCATTCTAACACAGCAGCACTCCTTCCTGCATGTTCTACGCTGGTTCCAAATGTGCGTACACCTGGTCAGAGCTGGCGTGAGATTTGTGCGTACCGTACGCTCACGCTCAGATTAATAAATGCCGATCCTTGCGGTGAATTTGGTGTACACCCATTTTTTTGGTGTACGCAAGTTTAATAAATGAGGGCCACTGAGAGTCTCCGCCACCAGATTCACGTCATTCAGTGATTCACAGACCACACAGGAATTCCACTGTCTACCTGCACGCTCGCTGCTGAGCTCAACTACTGAACTGAGAAAGGAACTAATCAGGTCAGGAAGTGATTCGAGTCAGTACGTTCACTTAAATAATTTGTTCCTTCGAACGAATCACTCGCGAACGACACAACACTACAGCAAGCACACATGCCTGCACCAAACAGATCAGGGGTCTCATTTATAAAACTGTGTGTGGGATCATTACTAAAAGTGTACGTACGCTCAAAACCCAAGTTTTGCGTGCGCCAGTAAATATTCAGACTTATAAAACCCTGCGTACGCACACTTCTAAGTAAACTTCCCTTTATAAATCACAGAGTTCCTACAAGTGTGCGCAGCTGAATCCGCTTCACGTTCCGCCCTGTACACGCCCTGTTTTAACCGTAGATGGTCAATGCAAACCACCACATGAATGCGATCTGCATGTCAATGAGCCTGACGTGCTCTTGTTCTGTCAGTGTTGTGAATTAGCTGCAGGTGTGAAAGTGGCGACGTGACGTGTTGCTGCAGCTGTTAACGGCGTCAGCGGCTCAGAGCGCATGTGGTGTTGTTTTGTTGCGCTGCCTCTCACATGCTGGACCCGGTTCGGCACATTTACAACAATGACAACAGTAACAGTGACACTAATCTGAAACGAGTTATTAACCATTCACCATGGTCTCCCTCTCCCTCCTTTCTCCTCCAGCGGTGCCGTGGTGCAGAATTACGCACGGGGCTCACGCTGTATTATTTACAGTAATTAGACTGATCGATAAAACTTTGAATAATTAGCAGAATCAGTTACATTCTGAGGAATTATCAAACATGACACTTCTCTTGATAACAAGAAAACAGAATGTAACAATTGACCCTTTGTTGGCCTTCTGATTGGTCTGCTGTTCCACCAATCAGAGCGCTTCTCCCCATGTCACGTGTTGCGCAACATTCTAAGGTTGGACAACTCTGGCATGAAACCCTATGAAATGAGATAGGTAGACAGCAAGTTTTTCAGCAAAAACTAGGCTACTTTATAACATTTCAATATGGTTAAAATGTGCCTGGGGTTCCTGCAATAGCGACTCACGATATCTGGAACATATTCCTGAAGTCATTTTTATCCCATTCCCCAAACCCAAGACATCAATAAACATACTTAGCCTATGTAGGCTACTGTATACATATTGGGGTCCGCCCGCTATTCAGACATCCCGCTATTCCGACATGTCACTATTTAGACATCCCGCTATTACGACATCCCTCTATCTAGACATGCCGGTAGTCCGACACTTTTTGATACCGCTATTCCGACACGTCTTTTTTTTTTTTTTTTTTTTTTTACAGCTGCGATGCCCAGGCGCGTCTCTCTCTCTCTTTTCTTTTCAGCATGTCTATCACTGGTTTGATGAGGGAGTGATGTTCTTAATCTCAACAACTCAACTATCAAGCAAACAAAACTGACACATATGATAAACAAACAGAACTATGCTGCAGTTTGTTTGTCAAGTTAACCTGTGACCTTCAGCACCACGGACAGCGCCGCGGATGAGCCGCGGAGCTGCAGCTGTGAGCGTCTGGGCTCTGGGCTCAGGGCCTGGGGCCTCATTTATCAAAACTGTAAGTAAGCAGTGTAAAACTGCTGCTACTAAATGTTTTGCTTAGGCCTACGGTGAAAAGACAGCCCAAAATATTTACACCTTTTTCAGATCTATCAAACTGTGCGTGCACAACTCTGCACCTCAACTTTGATAACTGGATCCAAGAATGGTGCGCAGTTGCGCACGTGAACACACCTCCGTCCCGGAATGCCTACACAACCATATATGGTCAGCACGTGCATATTAATTAGCCATGTGCGCTCTGTGGAGCGACAACAAAGTGACAACGAAGACAACGGGCGGAGGGAGGGGGAAAGAAAGCTAGATACATGGCATCGGGCAATAAATCAGGCAAAAACCTCCCAAATCTCAACAAAAGGGAGCAGAAAAAAGAATAATCTCATGTAATCTGCCCCTTTATTCCAGACAATCTTTTTTTTCTTCTTTTACCTATGTTAAAACAATGTAAAGCAGCAGGATACACTCAGGTGACAGAATAATAACAGTCTCAGCTCTGCAGATCAGTGTGCGCTGCTGCCGGTGTGTTTTTAAACTTGGAGGGTTTGTTTTTTCTTCTCTAATAGGCCTATGTATTTGTGTATGAGAAACAGTGTCTCAGATGAAAAAATAAAAATAAATCAGAAGGACACGTCTGACTATAACGTAATCAATCAATGTCGGAAAAGCGGAATGTTTGAAAAATAGTAAAGTGCTGCTACTCCGACAATGAAAAAAAAAAATGTCGGAATAGTGGGACGCTTAAAGCTTCAGTTGGTAACAATTATTCAGTCATATTTGCTGGAACTGTCACTATATTCTGATGGTCAGACATTAAATGAGTAATTTAGGACAAAATCCAACTCCTCTGGCTCCACCTACAGCCTGTAATCGTATTTGCCAAAATCCACCGCGCCCGACAATTCTCCACCAGTCAGGTAGAGGGAGCAGGAGGAGCAGCCAATCGCCGCTCCTACACGTCGTGCTATGGATACGGTACATCTTTTTTTTTTTTTTTTTTTTTTCTCTGTGGGTGCGTTTATGGCTACTTTGTGTGTGTCTGTGTGTGTGGGGGGCGCTTGGCAGAGGTTCATAAAGGGACCTGACGGAGTATTGTCTTGAAATTTCCGACCAAGTCGCGGAGTTTACTTTCACTTTCGTCAACTTACCAACTGGAGCTTTAAAAAATAATGTTAATGCCGCTATTCCGACAATTAGAAGTCAATGTCGAAATAGCGGCATGTCTGAATAGCAGCATGTAACCATACATATTACTTTAACCTTCTGTTATATATTTAGTTGAGCTTAATAATAGGGTTTGGGGGTGGTCCACTAGGGGGAGCTATAGGCATAGGTCAGGGGTTAATTGCATAGGTTTGTTTGTTGTTGTTGTGCAGTCCTCATGAGAAGTGAGCCCGTTTTCCCTGGCTGTATTACTGAAGTGCTATTGAAGCTCTTCATTCTCCAGTCCACTCTCTGGTCGTGTTCATAGACACAGAAGATCTAATCCCAGATAGCACACATACGTCGTGCCGACGTATTCCCGACGCATCAAGTTCCGTCGCCAAGACGTCGCATGGAGAGCGTTTGCTCATTGGCAAGATATCGCCGAGACGTCGGCCTTTGATCGAGCTCGACCACCGGCCGACGTCTCGGCGATCAATAAAAGCAGGAGCGGGAGCGCCAGGCGCTCCATATATTTAGCCTATAATTCATACAACCTTTATTCATTTAGGTCGGGCCTTTTGAACTAGGTAGCCTACAATATTCTACAATCCTACGTAATAAATAAATAAATTATAATCCCTGTGTGCTGCATGTACAATTAAGAGGCAAAAGTCAAGTTTAAAAAAAACTTTATTCATGCTTCACTCAGGTTAGGCTACAAAACAGCATAAATTCAATCAATAAAACCGTCATCAATAGATTATAACTTGTGAGTCCTCTTCATCAGCATCTCACTCCTCGAAGGCTCCGCTGGCCCCTGACAAATCAAATGGCATTAGGCTCCCCCCTCCTCATTTCATCTGCAGAGGCTGAGAACTGCGGTGAGGAAGAAAAAGAGGAGAAAGATGAGGAAGAGATGTCAGGGCCAGAACAGCAGAGTCACGGAGTGTCTACACGTACAAAGTGGGGACAGCCCTCCATTCCGACACACCTCCACTTCGACACCCCGCTGTTCCGAAATACACCCACTTCGAAACACCGCTACTCCGACACCCTCCCCCCCCCGCAGCTGTCCAAGGTGCTGAACCGCGTGACGTTGTTTACATTCTGCTTTGCGGCTTGTCTGTGAAACGTGCGCTGCTCAGGGACTGGGCAGATCTGTCCCACTTGCTTTCTCCCCGACTTCGTTGTTGGAGATCTCCACACAGTAATAGAAATACCCCCCCCCCCCCTGCGCCGCTCCAGCGCGGCTGAAGCCGGCTTGAGCTCACACGGGCGCGAGGCTGCTGCAGCCGCAGCTCGTGCTGACAGCTGACTGAGGGAGATGCTTTGGTTGGGCTTAGGCAATGAAGAAAGGAGTTGGTTAAGTTTAGTAAAAAGACCAGGTAGAGGCTAGACAGGCCAGAAGCATAATGAACATTATATGTCATTAATATGAAGTATTTGCTTGTTTTGCAGTTAATTATGCACATGATCCGTTTGACCCCAAAAAGGAAAAAGGGATCAATGCGCACTGCGCGCTGGGGGTTTCCCCCAATAGCCTTTTCGGAGTAGCGGGGTCTTTAGAAAAAATAGAAAACCCCGCTATTACGATGAATGGAAGTCTATTGTCGGAAAGGCGGGGTGTAACCGTACAAAGTGTGTGTGTGTTAACGATTAGAAATGACTGAAGAGGGACAGGTTTTATGGATATGACGTGCTCAAATAAATCAATAACAAAGTCATTCAAAAAACACACTTTTGCGTGTCTGGTTAGCGCAAGCACAATGATCTACTATGAGTAATATGCTAAATGACAACACGCGCAAACCGCAGTATTTAAATGAGGGTTTTGCGCGTAACCGTTTCCGCCATGGAGAGTGTGGACAGAGAGCTGGATGGATACAAACGCAGAATAAAAATTTGATCCGACGCATTAATAGAGGGACAAATAAACATATTGTGGAGCTGCAGCATAAGAAAACCTCAGCAAAGGGTGTTATGGGACTGTTCTATAGTGGTAGTTCCCCCCCCTAGAGTTTGCATGGAAATGGTATGGCCCGACTGAAAGCAGGAAGTGCTGTGTTGTTTATGTCTCTGGCGCGAGTTCTCAATACAGTTCATGTGATAGACACGCTTCATGTCTCCTCTCCTTTATTACACACAAACATGGTGTCAGAAGTAAATAACCAAGTCAAATAGCTAAGCAACACCGAAGAAGACATCAGCATCACGATGGCGTCCGCAATACCACCACCTGGAGAAATGAAATTGACCGGCGACCTCGCAAACAACTGGGACGAATTCAGGTCGGAGTTTGAAGACTACATGCTGGCGACGGGTCTAAACGAAAAAGAAAAAGATGTACAGGCAGCAACCCTGCGACGGGTGATGGGCAGTGAATGTCGACACATATATAAACATAATTTGGGACTTTCAGCGGAGCAGGCTAAAGACCCCGCAGCTATCCTTGACGCTTTGGAGGCGCATTTCAAGCCAGCCAGGAACGTGATATTTGAGAGATACATCTTCGGCAACTGCAAGCAGGACGAAGGAGAACCCATCGATGCATTCGTAACGCGCCTACGAGAGAGGGCTGCGTCCTGTGAGTACGGAGACCTTAAGGAGGATCTGATAAGAGACAGACTGGTGCTAGGCGTGTGTGATGAGGCTGTGCGCCGTCGCCTGCTCAGAGAGAAAAAGCTCACACTCGCATCAGCCATAGAAATATGCCGGGCGGCAGAACTGACGGATATGAGTTTGAAAGCAATGACACACGACAGACCTCCGGAGACAGTGCATGCAGCAGACAGCCGTCGGCCGCGGGCTGCACCCAGGCAGACCCGCCACGACAGGTTTCAGAATCAGCCGCCTGGCGCGAGCGAAGGCGCAACATGCAGGTTTTGTGGCAACATACACAGGCACGGACGTGAACTTTGCCCCGCATATGGCAAGAACTGTCGCTATTGTGGAACAGCAAACCACTTCGCAAAAATGTGCATGAAGAAGGGCCAAACCACTAGACAATTGAACACAACAGACACCGAATACCCGGAGGATATGAGCCCGTCTGACACAGAAGCACACATATATACTGCACAGAGCATTGGGGCAGTTCAGGGATGTGGTAAGAAATGGTTTGTCAACATTAACCCCTTCAGACCCTGCGTCCATTGGAATGGACATGACATATTTCTGTCTCTAAACAAATAAATACTCTGTAATTCAATGATGTCAGCAATGCTAGTTACTGATTGGGTCCTGTTTATCCAACCACAATCATGTTATGACTTTGAGCACACTCTGAGAGAGTGACAGACATCGGACAAGACAAGCATGGTGGACCGACTGCAGAGAGGGAGGAGGAAGCGCCCATTTTCAGTCAAAAATATAAATTTATGTTCATGCTGGCCAAAGCAATTTGCTGTCAGTATACTTTTAACTGTTACAAGTCATAATATTTGAAGTTATTTTAAACAAATATCATATCATTAATTTGTAGGATTTTTTCAAAGTCCAATGTCCATTGCAGTGGACATCAGGAGTTAGGCGAGGTAAGCCAACACTCAAATGCTTAGTGTCAGTATATAAAGAAACAAAATACCTGTAAGCTTTTCATTGGTAAAGCATGGTGTAACAGTTTATTTATTCATGATTATAACATTTTTAATATATATTTTTTGTTCATAATGTTCTCATAATCATCATAATGAGTGTCAAAGACTCCCTTAAACGTCCCGTAAATCTGAACTTGACTCCTTGAATTCAGGCAATGAGGAGGATGTTACCAGGAGTGAGATAGGTGGTAGGCCTAAGTTTAGAAATTAAGACAGTTTTTAATTCTTAGTATGTGGTTTTCATCAATTTAATGTCTTATCTAAATGGAATGGATAAGTATTCGAGAGTGAGAATACATAAAATGAGTTCAAATGTGATTGTTTTGTTATTACATTCAGAGAGGGACAGTGGAGAGGTTACAGTATATGCATGCCAGAAGAACTTATGTGGCAGATGAGATTGAGATAGAGGAGACAGACAGTATAGTGAAAGAGGAGGACAGGAGGAGATGACAGTAGCAAGGAAGGAAGAAATCAAGTGGCGTCACAGGCCATTCACTACAATCATGGGCATGTCCTTTTTAGAATGCTCCAATTGATGAGGATCATCCCATAGACCCTATGAAGACATCAAACAATATACTGTATACAGTGGCAAGAAAAAATATGGAATTTCTTAGTTTTCTGCATTAATTAGCCATTCAATGTGATCCGATCTACATCTAGTCACAAGTATAAACAAACACGATGTGCTTAACCTAATTCCACACAATTATAATATTTCATGTCTTCATTGAACATGTCCAATAAACATTCACAGTGCAGGTGGAAGAAGTAAGTGAACCCTTGGATTTAATACGTGGTTGAACCTCCTTTGGCAGCAAAAACCTCAACCAAACGTTTCCTGTAGCTGCAGATCAGAACTGCACAACACCATTGGTCCTTACAGAACTGCTTCAGCTCAGCCATGTTCTTAGGATGTCTGGTGTGAATGGAGGTCATTCCATAGCATCCCTATTGGATTCAGGTCTGGGCTCTGACTGGGCCATTCCCAAAGGTGGATTTTCTCTTTTTGAAGCTACTCTAGAGTATCTAGGTTGTAGATTTACTTTAATGTTTAGGCTCATTGTCCTGCTGCATCATGCTATTCTACTGAATTCAGCTAGTGGACAGCCACCCTGACATTATCCTGTAGGAAGTCTTGATAAACTTTTACTTTAAAAAATAAATACAAAAAATTAAATCTTAGTTTCAACAGTCGACAAAATATTTTCCCATTAGTGTTGTGGAGTGGCAAACGTCAGGCCTGCAATGGAAAGCAAAGCAATTAATGCAGAAAACTAGGAAATTCCAAAGGGTTCATACTATTTCTTGCCACTGTACCTATATTCTACCTAAAGTACAGTATGACATGGTTGACATGCCAGATTATGATGAAAACAACGAGGCTACCAGATGAAGACTATATGAAAAAACACATCTTTTGTGACAAGTGCGACATCCTCCTCTCTTCTTGCAGGCTTCTATCAAGTTGATGTACATGTTTAGAACTGCACACAAACTCAAAATCATGCAAACATCCAGTTCCAGATGTTTAGGTCATAACTGATTGATTACTATGTGGAAAAACACAATCTTATTTTTCTTAAGTTTTTCTGACATTTTACAGCCGTTTAGTCCTGGCGTCCATTGGAATGGACATGAAAAAATACTATTAAAAACATGAGTTAGCAAAAATGTTTTTTTTCCACTTTGTTTTTATGTTTGAGAGGAGTCAGAATACATAAAAAAAAAATTTTTTTGCTCAGCCAAAAAAATGCGGGTCTGAAGGGGTTAAGATAAATGGGGGATCCCAGAGATGCCAGTTAGATTCAGGGGCGACATGTGACGTCATGAGCATAACAGATATGAGGAGACTGGCACCCCAGGCAAAGTTATTACCAAGCCACACCAGATTGGTTCTATATTCAGGTCAGTCAATAAAATCCATCGGCATATTCAAAACAGAGTGTGTAGTGAGAGGAAAAATGCACAAGCTGAGCTTTGAGATAGTGAGGAGCAGTCAGAGACCCCTGTTGTCAGGTGACACCTGCGAGCGTCTAGGTTTGATGCACTTCACCATACCTAAGGAGCTACTTATGGTAGGACACAGCGGCTCAGAGTGTCTAACTAGGCAGCATCTTATCAAAACCTATGACGACGTTTTCAATGCACCAGTCGAATCGCTCCCAGGGGAGGTTCATTTTGAGTTAGACAAAGATGTAGCTCCAGTGCAGGCTTCTCCACGCAATGTTCCAGTAGCTCTCAGGGATGCAGTCAAGGCTCAATTAGACAAACATGAGAGAGATGGACATTTAGCCTCAGTGTCCGAACCAACCGAGTGGATTAGCAACATGGTGATAGTCAGGCAGCCAGAGAAACTGAGGATCTGCATAGACCCCAAGTCACTAAATCTAGCTTTGAAGAGGTCCCACTACATAATGCCAACACTTGAGGATGTTTTATATAAACTGCCCAAGGCCCGTGTTTTCACTCTAGTAGACGCGCGTGATGTCTTCTTACAGTGTAAGCTAGATGAAGACAGCAGTTACACAACCACATTTTGGACGCCCTGGGGCAGGAAACGCTGGTTAAAGCTGCCTTTCGGGGTATCGGTGGCCCCAGAGATATATCAGCGGAAACAGCATGAGCTACTGGCCGGGCTCAAGGGCGTAGAACCCATTGCAGACGATATACTGGTGGTGGGGTGTGGGGACACAGATGAGAAAGCCACAAAAGACCATGATAGGAAACTGCTAGAGCTCATGGACAGGTGCAGGGAGGTCAAGCTTAGACTGAGCCTAAAGAAACTGCAGTTTAGGGTCAGGGAGGTCAAATTTCATGGACACATTTTATCAGCAGAGTGGCTCAGGGTGGACCCTGAGAAGGTCAGGGCTGTTCAGGATATGCCTCTCCCCACAGACGCCAAAGCAGTACAGAGACTGATAGGCTTCGTGACCTACCTGGCGAAGTTCACCCCACACCTCTCGGAGGTGTGTGAGCCACTACGTAGGCTGCTGGACAGAGACGTCCCATGGCACTGGCTACCAAAGCATGACGCTGCGGTTGAAGAGATCAAGCGTCTGGTCACAGCGGCCCCGATCCTGAGATACTACGACGTGACCAAGCCAGTCACCATCCAGAGTGATGCAAGTCAGAAAGGACTGGGCTGCTGCCTATTACAAGAGGGACAGCCAATAGGGTACGCATCACGGGCACTAAACCAGTTTGACTGTGAAACATTCAAAAGGTTTGCAAAAGAATGGGACTTTGAACACGTTAAGTCCTCACCCAGACATCCGAAATCTAATGGAAAAGCAGAGTCCGCTGTGAAAATAGTGAAGAATCTGTGTAAGAAGGCGGCCTGTGCAGGCAACGACCCGTGGCTGGCTATTCTACAGTGGAGGAACACACCCTCGGAGGGCATGTTCAGCAGCCCGGCGCAAAGACTGATGTCTCGTAGACTGAGGACCCCGCTCCCAGTGGCTGACACACTTCTGGAGCCAAGCGTGGTCACCGGGGTTCCAGACAAACTGCGGGTCAAACATCAAACAGCCAAGCTCTGGTACGACAGGTCAGCCAGGGACCTGCCTGAGCTGAGCATTGGCCAGGACATTAGAATGAGGCCATTGCCTGGGGACAGGACGGGCAGGTGGAGAAGAGGAGTTTGCATGCAGCAGGTGGCTCCCAGATCGTACCTGGTGGATGTGGAGGGAACATACTACCGGCGAAACCGCGTGGACCTGCGGCCAGCAGAGGTCGGAGGGACGGGGCGCCACCCCCAGCAGCACGGCGAGCAGCAAAGCAGCCCGCCTGTCGAACAACCCAGCAGTCCACCCCGAAATGCAGCGGATGAGGTCGTGGACTGCGGCACAAGTGCACAGGAAGCCAGGCCACCAGGGCAGAGTGGTCTTCACCAGCCCATGGGTGGTTCACCACCCACACCAGGGCACAGGACGGCCAGCGGCAGGCTGGTGAAGGTGCCAAACAGACTGAACCTATAGTCTGGACTTAATGCTGGGGCCAGTTTTGTTTTGTTATTGTGTGATGTTACAAAAAAAAAAACAAGTGGAAAAAAGGGGGGTAATGTGGAATCAACCTGGAATTTATTTTTTTAATTGAATTCAAGTTACAGTTAAACAATTAAGTGCAATAAGGGCTATGTTAAGCTGCTATCCAAAAAAGGGGAGATGTTATGGGACTGTTCTATAGTGGTAGTTCCCCCCCCTAGAGTTTGCATGGAAATGGTATGGCCCGACTGAAAGCAGGAAGTGCTGTGTTGTTTATGTCTCTGGCGCGAGTTCTCAATACAGTTCATGTGATAGACACGCTTCATGTCTCCTCTCCTTTATTACACACAAACAAAGGGTGAGCTGCTCTGATCAGTGTTGAGCAGCAGCTGCAGGTAACTGGGAGACCTGCTGTCATTCATTGAGCTGGAGCTGCGCGCTATGGCACAGAGCTCAGGTGGGACACTCAGGCCACTCGGGTCTAAACGCGCTGACCAGAGGGATCACGGACGGAGTGAAGGCAGCGGTGACGTCTCTCAGCCCCGGTCCCAGAGCTGAGCAGCCCGGTACTGGAGAGGGAGGAGAGGAGAGGAGCGCACTGGACGAGAGATCAACAAAGCTATTTAACCATCTGAACACAACTACTGGGCTCATCATTCATCACGTGTA
Organism: Trachurus japonicus; assembly: GCF_045865225.1. NCBI lineage: Eukaryota > Metazoa > Chordata > Actinopteri > Carangiformes > Carangidae > Trachurus > Trachurus japonicus. Next base: position 31,189,236 of record NC_140920.1, read on the forward strand.
ACAGCTTGGCCTGATGGTTTTATATTGCAAAGCAGCAGAGGACAACGATATCGCTGCTTTCCTGTGCGCACTGAGCAGCTCTCAATTTAAAGGGCAAGACGGCGTGGTTTGGCCTTTAACTCGTTAATTATTCCATTAGTCCAGTTTCTCCGCGAGCCGGTGCAGGTGTCGCAACGCATCACCTGACGGCGATTTTTACAAATGTATTGACTGATCGATAACATGTTAGAAGCTATAGACTATAACAAAAACAAAAAATGCATCAAATTTTTGGGTATGCCAGCTTCCTCTGTGGGTGGCACTGGCACACTCGTGGCTACACCATCTCAGCTGCCTACAGCTGTTGCTGTTACTGTTTTTAACAAAGACAAAAACAGCGCTTGATTACTGAAAGGCAAAGCCTGTGTGGCGCTGGCAGCGGCCACAAATAAGGACGCACTCACACGGGCCAGTTGTTGCGTGCTGAAGCCCGAATGCCCCCTCCCCTGTCCCCCGCTGGCCCGCACTTACACCACCTCCAACCAAAGCTGCTCAAGCACTGTTGCCTCCGTTGATATATAGAGGGATTATTTGTTTACCAACACGGTGGATGTGCGCTTTAACCTGACTGCAGAAAGAACGGAGCCTTTTAACACCAGCGGTGATGAGGCGCTGACAACAATATAGGTGGTTGTGTCCACACACCCGTACTGGTTTATGTGACTTAAGGTGACATGTCGGTGCAGGAGGGAGTGGAGCCTGGATGCGAGCCAGTCTCCTTCAACCATGCACAGAAAAGGGGAATGATAGGAAAGGTTTTTCTAATTTATTGAGAAACCCATGTCAGCAATGCATGACAATAAACATGTGGTTCATTTGTCCCCCTCAAGTTACATAAACCAACACAGCGTGGACACACACAACTCCGCTGACGCCGGTGATGTGTAGAAAAAGTGTTTCCATTACACTTTTGCGATACAAGTTTGTATCGATACGTCTAAAACTAAAAACTTTTTTGCGATATTTGAGAGTTTTTTTTCGAAATGTAGGTGTTTCCATTACCAGTTTTTAATTTCGATATTTAGGTTTTGCGCATTTCAAGGGGTAATGGAAACGCACCTAGTGACAGTTTCCTCATCACTAAACTTGAACCACCATCCTCCCTCACTCACGTCGTGACGACTGGACAAAGCCTTTTGGACATAAACATACCTACCTTATATTGTAGCCGATATGCTGTGTTTTCCTCTCTGTATGCCTCTCGTTTCAGTTTTTGCCCCGGTCAATCATCTGGTGCGCATCCGCTGTTTATCAGGTGCTTGCTCACTCGCTCACTGCTCTGCAAAATAAAAAGGAAAAAACACGGCGCGGTCCGGCGGAGAATTGGTAAAGAATTAAGGAGTGCTGGAGTAAACAATGTGTCTTATTTAATGACCAGTGAGATGACAAGTCTTCGTGGTTGCCGCTCTGTGCAGTGTCCGGTCTTGTCATAAATCACTGACAAATCAACCTGATTAAATCTCAGCAACAATCACACTCTCAAGCCCTTTCCCTCTGCCATCATGTAAAACTTCACTTCCCTGCCTGCCACTTCTTTCTGTAATTTTGATAAGCATACACATTTGTTTTTACCAATTTCAATTGTCTCAACAGTTAACCAGAGTAGCCTAATATCATTCTCAAGTCAGCTGCCAATCTGCAGGGACAGCGCTTGTCATAAGCGCGAGGACAAAAATGTAGCCTAAAAAGCGTCTGCTATCTATGTAACCATGATGAGCTCCAGAGACCGAGTCTCCCTCCTTCACTCATCCGCACACCAGCGCCTTGTGCCCGGGCAGCAGGCCGGCCAGCCCCCCCTCTAGTTCTGGAGCTTTTTTTTTTTTTTTTTTTTTCTTGCTTTGACAACGGCTTACCGGTCCCGTCACTTCTACCTTTTTCCAGCCAGATAACGTCCAATAGAGGGAAAAAATAGGACTTAACATTTTATTGGTGTCGGCTGTAACCGTTATGTTAGGATAACTAACGTGAAGTTAAACTAACGTTAACGCCAAATACAGTTATACATAAGCTGGCACCTGTGCTGGTAGCCTATTATTTCGACCGCGTTGTACCTCGCCACTCACCGGAAACCTTTAACTTTTACAAAATAAACGAAATAGGCCTAACTTTTCTTTTTTTTTGGCAAGTAACTTACCTGAAACGCACTCCGTCGACGTCTCTGGACCAAACTGACAGGAGGTCCCGCCGTCTGTGGGCAGGTCTGCGGCCGACTTAAAGCCGACGCACCAGAGACGTTTGATGAGCTGGCACAAATGAGTATCAAATTTGAAGATATTCGCCCATGGGCAGATGCTTGACAGATGTTAGAAATTATAGGGCCGACGTCCAACCTCAGGCCGACGTCGGCCAGACGTACGTGTGCTATCTGGGATACCTTCAAAGTTATCTAGCAAACGTAAGGTTACCGCTGCTAATGTCTTTTGTTTTACGAGGAAAAACGGGAGATCGGCGGAGATTAAGCGTTAGCTTGTAGCTAACGTTAGCTTGTAGCTAACGTTAGCTAGCGTCGTTAGCTACTAGCTAGTGAGTGACCAAAACAATGATTTTTCCCCATTTTTCGGAAAAGTCAGGTAATGCCCGTTCAATCGCTACCCAGATAGCAAAATGACATTGAATCAACGTTGAATTATGGTCAGAAAGGTTGATTGTTGGTTATGGTTGAAAAATCAATGCTAGATCAACGTTCTAAAAATTTAATGTTGAAAATATGACATTGAATCAACATTGAAGGATGGTTGAAATTGTAAATTGAAATGCCAACATTGAATCAACATTGTTTCACTGATGCTGTTTCAATGCATTGAACTGGGTGAGACCACATAATGAGAGGAAGGGGGTGTCAAACATATTCAATTAAGCACCATATGCTGTAGACGTGATTTTTTTTTTTACTGTTAAAATCCTCGGAAAGGCTTGTTTCTAGTTCATGACAAAAACGTCTACAATTTGTTCTCAGACAGTGAGAGCAAGGAGTGGAGCAGTCCAAAGCTCCACTTTACACCTAGTGGTGGTACATCCCAACTGCCAGGCGGCAGCAGTGGGCTTTTTTTTTTCTCTCCCCTCTTTGACAGCGCTCGGACGGACCCTGCTCCTGTTAAAGTAAGTTAAAAATATTTTTATTTTACTGATTATAAAGATATTAGCTGTGTTTTTTGCTTAATGGAGTTTATGAAATTTTGTTGATGATGTATTTTAACTGGCACGTTTTCAAGCATACAGCTTCGGTTTAGCTGTCCAGGTGAGTGATAAAAACTGTTAATTTGAGAGTAAATATTATACAATACACGGTCTAAAATAGCATTCGACATCCACCAAAGGCTTTTAGACTAGTTTTCGGCGTGAGACCTAGTGGCATAGCTACCGGTAACTGTAAAGCTGCTGGTCTGTGTTGTGACTGACTGGAGCAGCTGCCGTTAGCGCAGCTCCACCTGAACTTTGTGAATTACCGGCGACCGGAGCGTCTCAGCAGCAGCTCGGACGTCCTGTGTCGGGGAAACGCTTATTTACGTGACAAAATAATCAATGACAATCGCCTGACATTTTGTTTGTTTTACATGTAGGTTAAAAGGTGTGAGAGGCTGAGCCATGCCTCCGTCTAGGACGCAGCGCTGCCGGGAAGAGTCCGTGAAGATGAGCACATAACCCCGGACCTCCCTGTCCTGGCTCCCTGTCCCATCCCGGTTCCACTACAAAGTCCTGCTGCTCAGCTGCTCAGCCACAAGTGCATCAACAGACACATGTCTCCTTCTACAACAACAACTCATCACTCCACACACAGTCCACCCGCAGACAGCTGCTCCTCTGGACCCACCGGAGGGGGACACACCTCTGGAGCTGCCTCCTCATCCAGCTGAGGACAGCAGCACAAAGACTGGACTCTTTACAAACAGGCCTGAACACCTTTAACTAACAGCTATATGGATTAGGTAACGTTATGCCCTCTGGTGAGCGAGCCTTTCTTTGAATGAAAAGTGCATTATAAGTTAAATCGATTATTATTGTCATTAATAATTAAAATGCTGGCTGTACAATGTAATGGCTCCTATGTGTAGTTCCCCGAGTCAAGCTCTATGTTTTTGTTTTGCTCGTAGTGTTGTTATTTCATGTGCGGTGCCACGGCTCCGATCGGGAGACTGATAAAACTAGGAGAACTAAGTCATATGTTTTCACATAAACTTGCCTTTTCAGAATAAACCTTGAATATTAAAAGCCTGTTTTCTGTCACTTTTTTCAGTTATTTGAATATGTTTAGTATGATTCCATATTTTTGGACTAAAATAACATTTATATCTGCCTACAATTAACACAGATACTTCCATTTAGATAACAGTCGATTCAGTAACATGTTTTCAATGTAAAATCAACTAAAAATATAGCAGCAGATTGCTTTTAGATGAACGTTGAATCAGTGTTGATTCAGTATCGCTTAATGGTTGAAAATATGACGTTGATTCAACATCTATCATAACGAGCGCTTTCAATGTTGATTAAATGTCGGGAATCAATGTTGATTCAACGTAGCTGCCTGACCATACTTCAACGTTGATTCAATGTCATTTTGCTATCTGGGTATTGAGCCACGTCTGTCCTCTATCATGGACACTATTTTTCTGATGTATAAGTTAATTCAAATTTTCCTTACAAGCAATTTAAATCTGCCTAATTTTCAATGGTTTCCAATGGGAGTTAACCCTTCCGTGATCATTGTTTGTCCAACCTAGCAACAGTAACCGTGGGGGGCGGGGCGGGTCAATTGTGCGAACGATTACTGGATTTTTTTTCCAGGGTTGGAGATTTAATTGACTCTCGATCATATGTTCACAGTATTATAGGAACATATCGTTATTTACACCATGTATTTATCCCATGCAGCCGCGCCGTCCTCTCCTCCTCCTGCGCTCTGGGAGTGGACAATATGACGGAAAGATGGTGGTAATTAAATATAGAGAAGGAATTTTGATTTTGAAATTTTAGTTAGATTCTAAGAAGATGTTTCTGAAACACGTCCGATGCAAAATAAGAGCGCTGTTGAATTAAATCACCGTGGCAACATGGATCTAACGCATACCGGTTGAAATTAAATGTGTGACGGCCGATAATAAAAACATAATCGTTCTTCTCAATCATCATTTCCTGAGTCTGACTTCAGTTCACCACCACACCGTCTGTGTCGCCAATTCCCCTTTTCCTCCAAACCAGCGTACGCATGGCTCAGAGTTTGCTTAGGGCTGCGCACATTCTCCCGTCAAGTTAGTTTTTTATTAGTCTGGCCTGACGGAAGTGCGTTGCTGCGATTAGCCTCTGATTGGTCGGAACGAGCCACCCGGCGGAAGTCCCGCCTCCGTGCTGCAGCTTTCACAGTCCGCCCGGTAAAGGGAAACATCAACAAACAACAACAGGAACCGAACCATGGATCCGTGTCATGAACCGAACAGAAGAATACATCTGTCAGTGGTTGCCAACCGCCCTTAAACCGAACAAAATAATAAATATCCGTCAACGGATGCCGACCGTCGTTACACCGCGGACCGAAATCCAGTTTCCAACCGGCAATATTTTGCAAGCGCGCCGTTGCTACGGCGTTGCTACGGCGCCGACCACAATGATTGTGAATGGTTGAAAGAATTCTAAACGGCCGGAGCGTTTTTTTCTCTGATCGCAGAATCATAGGCGGAGCAGCCAGACTCTCCTTCTTTTCTGTAGGAGGGTCTGGCAGGCGAGACTAGTTTTTTATAGATCACAACCTTGGCGTGAAAAGTCACGTACGCCACTTTCAGTCCCGTTTTGTGCGTACGCAACGGTTATAAATGAGACCCCAGAACTCTACACACAGGCAAACACGGCTTCGGTAACGCAGGAAAGCACGTTCCTATAGTGTATAGTGATGTGCGGATCGATACTGAAATATCGATACTTCCGATACCAGGTCTGTGTGCTGTTATGACCACCTGGCTCACGGTAGATCACAACAAGTAGGGAGACCACACAGGTAAACCATTTAATGTATTTAAAATAAGGCCCTAAGTTACAAAGGCCCTCATTTATTAAACTTGCATACACCAAAAAAATGGGTGTACACCAAATTCACCGCAAGGATCAGCATTTATTAATCTGAGCGTGAGCGTACGGTACGCACAAATCTCACGCCAGCTCTGACCAGGTGTACGCACATTTGGAACCAGCGTAGAACATGCAGGAAGGAGTGCTGCTGTGTCAGAATGATTATTAAACCATAGTCTAATAACGCAGCGATGTGGACCACATGTTGTTGTTGTTTATATTGATAAAAAGATAAAAAGTAGCCAAAAAAAAAAAAAAGAAACGATAAAACCAAGTCCGTGTTGAAACTCGAGTTTTATTTTGGGCAACTGAGATGAATTAAAAACCACGACGTGACAGATGCTCGTTAATCAGCTGTGTTAACAGAAACAGTCAATGACAGACAGACCTGTTATTGTTAGATCACAGACACAAACGTCCAACACCCCTGCACCAGAGCATGACCGGACGGCTCCTCAGTCTCTCTCTCTGCCGGACACCGGAGCCCCGGTGGGGGTCCGCTACCTGTCCAGGTGCAGCTGATCTCCGCGGCGGAGTGTTTTTCTTTTCTCTTTTTCCCCCAGTCACCGGGACCTGTCAGCGGGACATCGGGCCGGTGTTTCACATCCCTCCATCGGCCGAACCATGCCAGCGGTACTGATGGTCATAAAGTCGCGTTCGCAGCAGTAATATGCCTAGGATTTCTCCTCAATCACTTGTGTTTAGTAAACTGCAGGAGCATTTCATGAGGTCGCTGGGTTTCCTGACGTGGTTGGTGACACGTGCGTCTGCAGCCTCCATCCACCGGGATGACGCTTATCAATCACTAAAACTATCAATCTATCAATGTGCAGATATTTAATGTTGCCGCCCTCTCCCTGTTCAACGTGGTAATGTCGGTAAAATCCCTCTTCTTGGCCGTCTTCCGTGTCTCCATGTCGTAAAAGGGGCAGGGCGACGCCTCTAAAGCAGGAATATATCGGGGCGTGACATTTAAATTACGCTCGTTTTCAGCCGCCGGATTTATCACCACCACGCCGGTTCTACGCCGAAATCAGCAGCGTACACACTTTTAGTAAAAATCACACGTGACACTTGCCGTGCACTGATATTTACACCAGAATCTTCACCAGATCCTGCGCAAGTTTGATAAATGAGGGCCAAAGTAACCAGTTTAGTTAAGTTTAGTTTAGTATGTTTATTTCGGTCTCATAAAAACAAATACAATAGACAAATATAAAGGTATAAATACAAAACAAAACAAATCAGAACAAAAACACAACAAGCAAATCAATTTTCTTTGACCGAAAAGGTGTAGGCTGAAGCATCAGCTTATTTTGCCTACCCTTCTTAAATTAACATTTTTCGTTCACTCAATTTAAAACATTTTTTACAGAGCAACAACAAAAAGAAAGAAAAACCCTGCATATTCTACATACAGCAGTTTATAAGCACACTGGTATTTATAAATCAGTTTTATATTTATTAATAATATTATTTTTGAATAACTTTTTGAATCTGTTAAGTGTGTTGCACAGTTTGATTTCTAATTCTAGATTATTCCATTGATTGACTCCTGTAATTGATATACATCTTTGTTTCACATTTGTTCGTACTTTTGCTTTTGTATACACATGAGTCCCTCTTAGTTCATATCTACTGGTTCGGGTCTGAAACATCCTCTGGACACCATCTGGAAGCATATTATTATTTACTTTATACATAATTTGAGCAGTTTTATAGTCCACAAGATCATTAAATTTCAAGATCTGTAGGTTTATGAAAAATTTGTTTGTTGAGTCTCGATAATCGGCCCTGTTGATTATCCTTATTGCTCTCTTTTGTAATATGAAAATTGGTTTTGTAATTGTTTTATACGCATGCCCCCAGACCTCTATGCAATAAGTAATGTATGGCTCAACAAATGTTCGATACAATAAATGTAATGAGCATTTGTTGAGGATGTATTTTGTTTTATTTAATATTGCAATAGATTTTGATATTTTGTTCTTTATATGATTTATATGTGGTTTCCAACTTAGTTTGTCATCCAAAATAACTCCTAAAAATGTATTTATATTAACTCTTTCTATTTCAATATTATTTATCATAATTTGTATTTGATCTAAATTTTTTCGGTATCCAAATACTATATATTTAGTTTTATTTAAATTTAGTGAGAGCTTATTAATGTCAAACCATCTTTTTATCGTTCCTAGTTCTCTCTCCACTGTGTCCAGAAGGTGCCTCAGATCTTTACCAGAGCAAAGTAAATTGGTGTCATCAGCGAGCAAAACAAAATGTAATAACTTGGACACATTACAAATATCATTAATGTACATAATAAATAATTTTGGACCCAGCACAGAACCTTGTGGGACTCCACATGTGATCCTCAACAAGTCAGATTTTTCATTATTTAATTGCACATATTGTTTTCTATTGTCTAAATAATTTTTTAACCATGTATATGCTATGCCCCTGATCCCATATCTTTCCAGCTTCCTCATTAACAAATTATGATCAATGGTGTCAAATGCTTTTCGTAAGTCCATGAACACACCTACTGTGTATTCCTTTTTGTCTATTGCTGATGATATTTTTTCTGTAAGTTCCATTACAGCCATTGAGGTGGATCGATTGGATCTGAACCCATATTGATGTTCACTTAGTAAGTTTTGTGTTTCTATGAAATGATCGAGTCTATGGATGAGTAATTTTTCTAAGATTTTTGAAAACTGTGGAAGTAGAGAAATTGGTCTGTAATTTTCAAATTGATGTTTATTTCCATTTTTGTATATTGGAATGACTTTTGCTATTTTCATTTGGTTGGGAAATATACCGGTTTGGAATGACTGGTTGCAGATATGGGTCAGAGGTCTAGCTATACTATCTATAATAGGGCTGCCACGATTAGTCGACTAGTCACGACTACGTCGACTATTAAAATCGTCGACAACTAATTTAATAGTCGATGCGTCGTTGTTTTGTTTTTTTAAATTTTGTTTTTCTCTCAAAACTGCTGCCGCACCTTCCACACACGCACCCGCCGCCGCAGCCGCCCACCACACACACACACTGCACTCACTCACTCAAGGTGAGTTTACAGGTGGTCTCTCTCTTTTCTCTCTCTACCTGTCTTGTCCCTCATCAAGCGGCACCGGTGTAACCCCCCCGCCGCCACCGCCACCGCTCCGCTCTCCCTCTCTCTCTCTCTCTCTCTCTCTCTCTCTCTCTGTCGTTTTAAATGAGAAGCGCTACTAGGAGCGGTACTAGGAGCGGTACCGCCGCTCCATCGTTTTAAATCACGGACTGAAAAACAGCCGTTCGTCATTTAAAATAAAATCGCGGACTAGACTCGGTGTTGGAGAATATTGGAACGTTACCGCGTCCGGTCACAGCGTCCTGGTCACGTAATGAGCGCTCATCTTAACGAGGAAGTCTTCTCTCCCGGCGTAAAACTGCGTCAATATTTTCCGGTAGCTTCTCATCACAGTCTGCACCTTGCAGAGTTTGAGCTGCACCTCAGTTTCACTTGTTTTCAATAGACAGTTTCACACAGAACTTTCTGTTGAGTCTTTCTATGTTTATCCTTCTGTGACAGTAAAAAGGGAACATTTAATTTTTTTCAGACAAGACGATTGTCTTATAAACTATTCGATTTTTTTTAACAGAACGACTATTATTTACACTGAGCAAGTTATATTTGAATGATAAGCCTACCAAAACTTTATTATTGTGAATAATTCCTTAGTTTCAGGTGTCTACCTCATTTTATTTAAATGTAGCTATGTTTAATGCCAAAGACAAATTAAGTAAAGAAAAACCTAAAAAACCTTTAAGTTTTTATTTTGGTGTTGTTGCCTTATCCTTATTTTACTCAGCTGTTTGCACTTTATGCTACAGTTAAAGCTGCATATTTCATTAAATGTTTAATGAACTATCATCTTAATTGTCTTTATTTTTAGTTAGCATATACCTTAAACACTTCAAGCTGAAAGCTAATGATGGAATATAAGAGCAGCTGCATGCTGGTGCGATAATCTGTATGTTTTGCATTCAATTTACGTATGATCCGATTAGTCGACTAATCGGAAAAAATAGTCGGTGACTAGTCGACTATCAAAATAATCGTTTGTGGCAGCCCTAATCTATAATATATTTTACTAATGCCATATCAACATCAATACAGTCAGTAGATTTTTTATTCTTAAATGTTTTTACCACACTAAAGCTAATAATGTGCAAAGTAACAAGAAACAACTATGGAAAAAATGGTTGGCCGAGAGAATGGTGGCCCTGGAATCCTCTCCTTAAATACCCTCCCAGGCAATCAGACCCAATCCTGTGCACCTGGATTGGACCCGACCTGAAAGGCAAAAATGAGAAAAGCACCAAGGCACCAGGGAAACAGCGCCTCCCCCACCACACAGGAGGAGGACAGCTATTCCCAATACAGAAATACATAACAGTGCTCAAAAATCGATTCTCAAATGAAAATATCGATACTTTTGATACTTCATACTTGTGGTAATGTATATCATTAACAGGAACATGGTGGAAAGTAACTAAACTATTGAGACCTTGTACAGTATGCAGTTTTTAGGAACTACTTTTTCTTCCGCCTGGGTAAGTGCGTAATGTGTAACCCGCTGCTCACTCAACAGTCTGTCTTGTCTCAGTCTGTGTTGAGTCAATGGCATCTGTGGGAAAATTATAAATAATATTTTGGTTTAATGGTTTTATTATTTTACAATATGTTATTTTTTTAGTGTTTGAAACACCATTTTCACATATTTTGTATGATTGTGTGAGTCCTCTGTTTTTTCTGTTGTTGTACTATTAGCTTGGCTATATTGTAAACGAGGCAGCTACCTCAATATACTTCAGAGTTTAAAATAAATAGATACATATGTTACTCTGATGTCTTGTATCCTTAGGAAGCTATGACTTGAAATACACTACTTTTTTTTTTTGATTTACCAGGCACATTAGGTATATTTGCACAAAGTATCGGTATCGGATCGGTATCGCCGATACCAGCCTGAATTTTACTCAGTATCGGATTGGAAAGCAAAGTTGCGGTATCGAACATCACTAATAGTGTAGTAAAGTAGTGTAGTTTTAGTTACCAATATTTTTAGTGTAATGCGTTACTTTACTTTGTTACCCGAAAAAGTAATGTCGTTACAGTAATCCGTTACTTTGTAACTCGTTACCCCCAACACTGAACTTGACACATGCAACAAGACTTTGCTTTGCTCGAGCCAGTTGCTACATTTATGTGCTACCCATTTGAGGAAGATGTTGAAGTGGATTCTCTTGCATCCAAGATTGCAACACTGTTTCATCTGAACTCATCCTTTTCTCACTTTGTTCCACTGGTGTGAAACAGTGGAACAAACTAAATGATGAGGTTAAAAAAATCAAGAAACTTGAAAAAGTTTTAAAAAACTTTAAAAAAGAAATACAAAACTCTATTCTAGACAATTATAAATTGATTTAAATCCAGAGAGGGTTTAACGTTATTCTGGACTGGCTGTCTGGAGTCCAGACCGCAGCTCTGCTGTTGTATCACGTATGCTAAGAAAGAAAAATTGTGATGAAATTAATGTATTCTGAATGGTAATTGGGGTGGGACCTGATAAGCTTTCTGCTTCTCCCGTTTTGCCTTTCGGTCATGTTGCTTGTATTGTGTAACTGAAATTGTGTGTGATGAAGTCTGATTCAATTAACATGTCTGAAATAAATAAAAGTGGAGAATGGGATTTTGATACTAAAATATGCTACTCCATTGACTTGTTATTTTTCAGCTCCACTTATTTATGCGAGTCAGCATTTTCACACATGAAGATTATTAAGTCCAACTACCGCTCCACCATGACTGATGATCATTTGGAAGCCTGCCTGAGACTGGCTACCAGCAGCTAGCCTACTGTCTGGACTATGCAACCCTGCCTGAACTGATTCAGTGCAGGTCATTAGAGTAGTAAGGTAATGACCAAAAATGTCTGGACATTTATTGTGCCATATGGGTTCACGCAGTTATGAAAGGTACACCAATATGTATATTTGGTTTGTGCATGGTTATTGTGATGTTAAAGGTCCAGTGTGTAAATGGGGGGGAAACCATGACACTTAGCATTCAGATTCTACATTGGAGAGCTCACTGGCTCACCCACGCTCATCCCTCCCATCAGCAAAGTGACGGTGGCCTCCGTGGACAAACACATGTGCAAACTAACCGTTAATTGATAACAATAACTTTGATCGATGGTTATTTCTTTCATTAGCTCCCTATGTCTCAAATCATATGGGCATGTCGTGCAGACTTCCACTCGTGCCTCCAGTCATATTTTGCAGCAAAAAGTAAGCAATATTTGATTTTTGCTCATAAAAAGCAAAATAAATTGCACTATAAAGAACAAATAAAAAAAAATAAAAAAACTTTTAGCATTTTATTTTGTCTTTTTATACTGCAGTTTCACAGTGATTCAACAGTAAACATCCTGAAAACGTACCTGCTGACTCTGTGTTTATTGAAGAACCCTGTTAGCTAGCTATCTGCCAACTTAGAGGACACCTACACAAACTAACAAGTTCCAATGGTCATCACAATGATCTTCTAATGTTGCATCCAGGGTTCAAACTTAAAGCAGAAGTAAGTGGTCCGGTCGTTTTGGCAAATGCTGCGTTCCAGGCAGGCTTTTGAAATCGTAAATTACAGCTTCAAGTCACAACTTACGACTTTGTAGCGTTCCAGGCAACCCACTCGTGTTTTTCCGACCTGTTTTACCGGTGAAAGTCACTATAACGGCCACTCGTAACTTCCGACCGGTGAACTCGTACCAGATCGAACTGGTACCACTTCACGGTCGGAAAAATACGAGTTTCCTTGAACGCACCATAACAGTCCTCGTCGCTACGTCACCACATTCACGGCGTTCCTTGGCTGCACACACAGCCCTGCATGCCGTTCTCTCTCCTCATTGGATAAAAACTGTAGGATACGATAAATGTTTTCTCTTCGGCTCAGAGCAGAGCAGAGGGACTGAGAGACCCGTGTTTCAGTCCAAACACTCTATGTAAGTGATTGCTGTCGGAAGATATAACTATTTAAGATTTATATTAACACAAATATATCACTTACTTCTGCTTTAACTTTTTTGCTCACTGGCCAACTAGCTAGTGAGCTTTCAAAATCTACTGGCCAGAAAGATTTTTTACTGGCCAAAAATTATGTATAGCTGTTTTGTATACTTTTCATAGTGTTGAACTGTTATAATACACTCATAAGCATTTTTAACACATATCATAGCTATTTGCATATTTTTGTGTGGAATAAAGGAGTCAAGTTTGCCTTTTTTCCCTAAAAGGTTTATTTTAGGGATGCACATGGTTAACCGTTTAACCATTAACCTATACTGTAACAAGAACTTGACCGAATAATACTATCAGTTATTTATATATATTTATTTATTAGCTCCTTATGTCGTCAACTCATGGGGGCGTGTCGACATGTGCAGACTTCCACTGCCTTCAGTCATATTATTTAGTAGTTAAAAGTTTCACAGGAGGACTGACACTGTGCACCATGAAGGAAGATCAGACAATAAATGTGCCTACACGGACATAGATGTGCATCACCTGTAATAACGGCGCTGCAATAAAAAAAATTTAAAAAAGACGTTGCAGCTCTCCTGCAGCTCCACAGAGGAGCTGTCAGAGGAGCACGATCAGCTGAGACAGAACACAATGGATGTGGCATTGATCAGATATCGCAGCGCACATGTTTATTTAACGGCAAAAAAAAACATCGCTCCAATTTTTTTTTTTTGCCGTTAAATAAACATGTGCGCTGCGATATCTGATCAATGCCACATCCATTGTGCTCTGTCTCAGCTGATCGCGCTCATATGGAACTTTTCTTATTGAAAGTGCAGCCAAACACCAGACTGAAGAGAGAGGAATACACACCGTTGTAATCAGTCACAAATCATTGCTATAGCTACGGCATGTTGTGAGCTTTAAGATCTGCACGACACCGGCTCACAACCCAGGCGTCACAGCCGGGTCGGGAGGGACAGTAACAACAACAAAGTAGTTGGATTTTTTTCACTCCCCAGAGTGGCCAGTCAGCCGGCTTCCTTTACTCGCCAAAGCATCAAAGTTAGTCGCCACTGGCGACTGGCGACCGCTAATTTTGAACCCTGGTTGCATCATACTTCACCAAAGGTAAAAAAATAAATAACTGATTCCCCTAAAGATGCAATCATGTACGTATATAAACACTGCAACAGAGGGCTGGATCAGAGCTGATGAACAGTATTTGCTGTGCATGGGAGCGTGCAATAAAGAAATGCAAGACTGAAATCAAGTGGGTATTGCTGATCTACAAGACGTTTCTTCTTTCAAACTTTTTATCTGGTTCTCTCAGAGTGTTTGTAGTTTAAAAGTTAAAACATTTGTGAAGAACATTTATCTCTTCAGCCTTCAATGTTGTTGCCTTCATTTGTTGAACCTGCTAAAGTGATACTTTTGTGATTGTAAGGAGGTAACTCAACATACAATCAGAATAGGATACACAGAACATACTGTCAGTGGAGGGGGTTAGATATGCATGTTTTGTTTTGGCAGAAACTATATACTGTGCAATTGATCTGCCTCTTGAGCTTGATGTTTTAATTCAGAAACTGTTTGTTAACAGATTTCATGACATTAACTGTTGAATTAACGTCACTGGTTTGATCTTTTAGGTTGATGGAAAACTACACCTACAACAGCTTCATCCTCCAGCTGGAGGGGTTAAATGTCGCAAAGGATTCAAAACAGGCAGTGTTTTTTTCCCTTTTATTTTCCTATGTGTTTATAATCATTACAAATGTAGGCATCACTGTTCTGATTTTCATGGACAAAAACCTTCATCAGCCAATGTATCTGCTTTTCTGCAACCTGCCACTAAGTGACATCCTGGGAAACTGTATTTTTTTTCCTCGTTTGCTCATAGACATGCTGCGTCCTTCCTCTGAACGTCTCATCAGTTACTATGAGTGTGTGGTCCAAGCTTTCACCACACACATGTTCGGTACCACCACTCACACTGTGCTTATGATTATGGCTTTTGACAGATATGTAGCCATCTGTAATCCTCTGCGTTATACCTCCATAATGACCAACAAGATGGTGATCAAGCTGACGGTTTCTGCCTGGGGAGTGGCCTTTGTTCTGGTCGGGATTCTGCTGGGTCTGACCATAAGACTGAACCGGTGCAGGACTCTGATCAGAAGCTTTTACTGTGACAATGCTGCACTCTTTAAACTTTCCTGTGAGAGTGTGTTTATCAATAACATCTATGGAATTGCTTTCACTGTGGGCCTGTTCACAGCCTCTATAGGCAGCATTGTCCTCACCTACTCTAAGATTACAGTAGTCTGTCTGACCAGTAAGAACAAGTCTCTGAACAGTAAAGCCTTGAAGACATGCAGCACTCATCTGCTTGTGTATCTAATCATGGTGATCAATGGAATCTCCATCATTACTCTTCATCGCTTCCCTCAGTTCTTGAGCTACAGAAAGCTTTGTACCATTTTGTTTCATATCGTCCCTTGTAGCCTAAACCCTGTCATTTATGGTGTGCAGTCTAAAGAAATAAGAAAATTCCTGTCTAGGTTGTTTGAGTTCAAGAGGCTTCTGCCATCATTAAAAAAATAGTTTCCAAGATGTATTTGTAACTTAATTAACACAAAGAACTTAAAATGTATACAAATTATGCCTAGAAGGTTTGAAGGAGTAATATATTATTAGAGAAGGGCAGGGTAATACCATGGTAATTATTTATAGGATACCTGGTAATGGCTTTGCAGTAACAATTATGATACTGGTAATAAGGTGTATTTTTAAAAATAAAGGAGCAAATCCTTTATATTTTAGCAACCATTGTGGAGCCAATTTTTAGTCCAGAAATTTCTGGCCCAACACTTGCAAAACAATTTTGCTGCGGAGGAAACTGGATAAACGAAAAAACAGTGATTGACACTGTCAACATCCAATTGGTTATACTGTGACAACATGAGATGAGCATAAATGGCACATTTTTGCAGGAGGAATAGATCTTGCTCTCCAGTTCTTCTCCTGGTTGCATTTCCAACAGTCCACCTTATTTAATGATTTCAGTTTTTCACATTTTAATATGCATATACATTGAGTTCATGTAAGTGAAACATGCTAATTTGAAGACATTAATGTTAATAATCTACACATCAATGTTGTTTTCTTTTACCTGTCAAACCTGTTCTCAATCAAATCTATAAACTAATGTCAAGTAGATTTATCTGTCTACCTACATTTCATAAGCTTCTGAACATTTGGATGTAACCTAATTTCACTTTTTTGTGTGCATGAATAGGGGTAAATTCTGAGAATTAGGATATAAGACTAAACAAATTATAATTGACATGACATTTTGCATTCTGATGGATTTTCCTACAGGTTATCCCATGACAACTTCCAGCAAGTATTAATGTCACATAAGAACAACAATGTCATAGTACTGTTCTCACTATTATCATGATGTAAATGAAGCACATAAAATATATATATATTTCAAAATATGTGGAATTATATCCAGTAAAACCCAACAATTATATGAACATTATTCATCATTAAATTATTATCACAGTTACAATTACCAGTAAATAATGTGAAAATTCCTTTCATTGTCAATTCTAAACATTTATCCATTTTAAGATAATACTGTAGTGAGCATCATTGCATTTGAAGTTTCTGTGCAATAATCCTGAATAAGAGTACTAAGTTCTCTGTTTCACTTTGCTTTTATGGGGCTATGTCACCCTCTTTTTATTTTTTTTCTTTAGCTTGCAGCTTGCGCTCCTGGCTGGTCTAGTTCTCTGTGTTGTGTATGTGGGTGGTAGAGTCATGTGGGAGATCTAAATGTTTCACACTTCTGGATTGTGGCTTTATGGCAAAATTGTGCTTTTGCAGCAAAATACACTCCTATCTCATTACCTGTTGAAGAAGATTAATAAAATAAAAATAAGTGTTCTGTTAATCATTAGCAACATGGCCTGCTGTTTTGTTAGTCTTAATCAAACTAACATGGCATCCACTTGCAATCACAAACTGCTCTAGTAAAATGAAAAATATGAATAATACTGCCATGCCCACAAGAATAATAGTATGACAGTTAAATAAAATAGAAATATGATTACCACCTTTTAACTTTGGTCATCTCAAGGCCATAAGTCTTAGTCCAGTTGACTAACACAAGGCAAATAAACCAAAACAAAGGAATTGTAGTAGAATGAGCTGCTAACTACAATCATTTGAAACATTTAAAAGTACAATCTTTAGAATTTTCCTAAAAGACAAAAGAAAATCCTGCTTCATCATCTATGGGCTTCTTCTCATGTGTGGTGGTGACTGTGTCTGCAGAGCTTCCCTAAGTCATTACCATTCCTTTGTTGTATCATACAAAGTTATTGCCTGATTTATCAATAAAGCCTTTAACCACTTTTCTAGAACTAGAAAGACACACATTATGATGAACTGTGTGTGACTTTCCCAAAGAGGTTTGTTGGGACGTGAGCTGGATGTCTCCACTCATGCTTTGGTGGTTCCCAGTCATGGTGAAAACACAGGTGAACATGTATTAATTATCACCAACACACTAGACCAGTGATTCTACTAATGGTACACGGGGTCCCTCTAGTGGTACGCAAAAGAATCACTGAATTAAATACAAGTAAAATAAAATAAATTTAAAGCATAAAATACTATCAAACATAATAGAACGGATGAAAATATCTTATCAACCAATGGGAAGAAAATGAAAGGAGACACCAATTAAGTTAAGACTTTTAAGAAGTTTGCAAGTGCTTCTGGGTAGCTGTATGTAGCGTTTGAAACTGCCGCTGACATCAACCGTTTTCCACGGTAGCTGGTACAAATTGTGTATAGTGGCTGACAATTATAGATATAATATCAGGGTTTTTCCTGCATAGACAGGGGCGGGTCTTCCATGGTGGCACAGGGGGGCACCCACCCCCCCTAAAATCTGATTGGCCACCCTGTGTGCCGAAGAGTCAGTGTTATTTGTTTTGTATTCTCTGGCTTTTTTTTTTTTAAAGGACCGCTTGAGTGAGGCAGGGAGAGGGAGAAAAAGTGAGAGGGGGGATTGACACACAGCATAGAGGCCGCTGGGTGGATACAAATCAGCAGTCCTGAAATGTGTGTTTCTGTTCTATAACACACATTCTACATCCTGGACGCAACGTCTTTCCACACACGGGCTTCTTTCACCTTTGAAATGGGGCAGGGCTCCATGGGAAACAGTAGAAAAACAGAGGGAGAATCTTTGTCTGACAAGAAGAACAAGCGCACCGGTATGGGGCAACCGGATCGTCCCATCGATTGGGGGGGGTTGATCAGACCATGTGTGTTTCGCTTTTACCGCGCACTGCTGTCATGCATGCACGCTTCTCTCTCTCTCTCTCTCTCTCTCTCTCTCTCTCTCTCTCTCTCTCTCTGTGTGTGAACGCCAATAACAGAGAAACAACGCTATGCGGAGATCAATGAACGGAACGATATTGCGTTGGTCGAGCCAAAAGCCAAAAAATCTATTCTTGAACGTATGGGAAACACTGTGATTGCCATAATTTTTCAGAGAGAGGTAATTTTCACAATTTTCCTGCATAACATTTGGGAAGGCTTCACCCCTCAGCCGCCCATGCAGATAGGACTACACAAATATACACATGGTAACATCGTATATGATAAATAACGTTATCCAGCGCTCAATGGATTGATTTCCCGCCGGCTTCGTTGAAAACAAATGCACATGGCCAAAAGGAGGGTTAGCAAAACAGAGGAGACCGGACTTATAGGGCCCTATTTTCCTGGCGCAACTCAGGGGGGCGCAGCGAGGCGAGCCCTGGCGCAGCTGGCGCAGTGGCATTTTCCTCCAGTGCAACAAGGTGCGCAGCGGATTCGGTAAATTGGCAGACTGCTGTGCGCCGAGATGGGAGTGGTCGCGCAGCAGGGGGAGATGTCGACAGATTCACCGTGGCGCAGTGACAATTTGTTGCAGATAGACCGCGCGGCGAGTGCGCCGAAAGCTCGCCAGCTCCAACCTGGTCTAATCTCAGCACAAGGCGCAGCGCAGCCAGCGGACTGGTATTTTGACTGTCCAGCGCGCAGTGAGCCCACGTCACCAAGACCTCACCGGCAGGTTTCCACAGTTCCAGGCACATTTAAATGCAATTAATAATAATAATAATAATAATAATAATCACAATAACCCCTATTTATTGTATCTGAATCAGCACATACACGTATATCTATATAGATTGTCCCGTCACACTGATGACAGATCAAAGGCTGTTGGCTTGGGTAATGGAAAAACTCAGCCTGACTGAATTAACACAGATGAAACCAGGGAGGGACAAAAAAGCAGCCGTGGATGTCCCAAGAGCAGGTGTGGACACTACACACTGTGCCGTTGCGATGATCAGCTATTTATTTATTTATTTATTTACTTATTGATTTATTAGGGGCCAGCGCCGCATCGTCACGCGACCATAACAAATAAAACTGAAAACAAATAAACTATCATCTCTCACAGCAAACCACAACAGCCTCGGCATCAGATAGTGAGCAGATATTCACATCTCCCATCTCAGGTAAATTCTAAAGAAAAAAGAAAAAGAGAGACGCTCCGTGATGCCTCCTTTACGCACAGCTGTTTGTTTATGTTGTGATCTGTGCACACGGGTTTAAATATAGGTTACTAAATATGAGTGTCTTTATTAATGGAAAAGGTGTGTGTGTGTTTTGTTTTTTGTTTTTTTTTACTGGGCAACAGCTCTCAATATGTCAGAGCAAACCTGGATAACATCATAACCTCCTCCCTCCCAGACTACTTTTGCATCATCAGCCCCTGAGGTCTGTTCGCGCGACCGGACACTGCGAGCTTGGACCGGACCAGAACATCAGTTTCCTCCCTTCTCACTTGCTGTGAGAGATGATAGTTTATTTGTTTTCAGTTTTATTTGTTATGGTCGCGTGACGATGCGGCTCAATAAATCAATAAGTAAATAAATAAATGAAGAGTTCATTTGCAAAAGCAGATAACTCCGTTTTTTTTTAAATTCTAGAATCTTCATTTTTTATTTTTTATTTACATAAGGTGATATCAGTCAAACCAAAGTTGAGTGACTTTGAGATGTAACAAAACAGACATATCTCAAAAAAATAAAGTTTTATTGAAAACAACACCATGCAAAGAATAATTACAAAGCCTCAGCTCATTTTTTTCAAATGGCACTTATCTGCTTTTGCAAATGAACTCTTTAAATATAGCAGATCATTGCAACGGCACAGTGTGTAGTGTCAACACAGCAGTAATCCATCCTCATCTTTCATCTGTGTTAATTCAGTCAGGTCGAGTTTCCATTACGTGCCGACAGCCTTTGATCTGTCATCAGTGTGACGGGACAATCGATATAGATATACAATACATGTATGTGCTGATTATTGTGATTATTAATTCCATCTAAATGTGCCTGGAACTGTGGAAACCTGCCTGTGAGGTCTTGCCTCCCTCTTCCACGGTGAAATCAAACGTGCGCCTCTCGCGCGCGGCGGATTTAAAGGCGAGGAGAGGAGCTCATTTGATTGGTGAAGATCTGACTCGGCTGTGTCAAACCCACTCCACGCCTTCTCTCCTCCCCCTATGCCATTTGCGCCGGTGGGAGGGAAGTAGGCGGGATGCGCCCCTCTGCGCTTCGAAGGAAAATTGCAAACTGCTCCTGGACACTCCCCGTTGGCGAAGCGAAGGCGAGGCGCAGGGCTGACTCGCCCCGCCTGCACCTAGTTCACGAAAATAGAGCCCATAGAGTTCCCCTTTAAAACAACTTTTATCTCTCAGTACATTGACTGCCCCCTAGAGGCAGTTCAACAACACAATCAAGCAGTATACATGTTTCAGTAGTACTTTACTCTCATTAAATCCCTCTTGAAGCTGTAGTATATTACCCACCTGAATTTATATGCTTTAATATCTTGAATTATCTTATGTTCTTAATGGTGTTTTCTTAGCCTAAAAGTTAAGGAATGGGTCAGAGGTCACTCACCATATGGATAGGAACTTTATTTGTGATAAGTAACAGTTTATAGTCAAATAGAATAAATATAAATAAATTCAGATGTTACAAGAGAGAAAGGCACACGCATACATTTACAGCATTTATAAAGATGTGTAGATTAGGTGTTTAGTAGTAGTGTGGAATGTACCCTGAGAAATGTGTTCCTTGTCATTCACCCATCTCTGTGGGTCATAGTTTTTGGGGATACTTGACACCTTATGTGTTTGTTGTTGTTTTTAGATCCTGTCTTTGTCTGACCATCCTGGTCAAGACGACAGTATATCCTTATATTGGAAAAACGTGGAGTTTTAGAAAACGTATATAAGGTTTGGGGTTGGGGCCAGGAGAGAGAGAGATCTCATATTGGCACCAGAGATGCTCCACGATTCTGCATTCTTTTGACACTGTTCTTTTTCTTGTAATAAACTCCTTTTTGTATGCAAAAAAAGACGTGTCGGTGGTGATCCCTTCTTTTCATCAACACATCAATATACCACAAAGCTGAATATTTTAAATAAACAATGTCGCAGTACTTTCAATTGCCTTCTCATCATATGTACATGCCAGGACTCTCATGTTTACTCATGATACCTAGGCTGAAGCTAAAGTTAGCTAATCTTGATATGGCAAATGTTTACTTACATATTTTATAAAACATGTAATTAGGTACATTCACCTTTCTGTAAGTCATAGTCATCTCTGCCCATCAGGTATCAGTCAAACATTATGAGCTTAGATCAGCTAACATACAAGAAGTAATAACAAAGATTTGTTTCAGAGCCTAAAGTTACATACTGCCATACATTATCATGTAATCGTGATACCACAACGTCATCTGAATTGGCACTGCGTGAGTCCCCTGGGATTAAAACTGTACCTATATAAATCTTCAACAAAGGGAGACATCTTCTCTGTTGGATATCAACTGCCAACAAAGACACAAGAAAGAAAAAGAGCAGTGAACCAGGGGACTCAGAAGGCAGGTACTGACAATGTATAATATAATGACAATTTTGATAAAAATCTAAATGTGTGATTATATTCCTCTTTGTTTTTTTTTTTTTATTTTGTCACTTCAAAGGTCATTTTCTTGTCAAATCACACAGCTCACTTAGATTTTTTTGTCATTTCTGTCATCGAGAATATCTGTGATGTCTGTTTTTTGGTTCTTCCAGGCTGATGGAAAACTACACCCTCAACAGCCTCACCCTGCAGCTTGAGGGTTTGAATCTCCCCCAGGACTCGGTCTACCCTGTTTTTCTCTTTCTTTTTTTCTCCTACATTTTTATAATGTTTGTGAACGCGGGAATTGCTTTTTTAGTGTTCACTGACAAAAACCTTCACCAGCCAATGTATTTACTATTTTGCAACCTGCCATTTAATGACATCGTTGGGAATTCGATCATGGTTCCCCGGCTGCTGGTAGACATCTTGCTGCCTCCCTCAGAACGTCTCATCAGTTACTATGAGTGTGTGGTCCAGGCTTTTACCACACACATGTTCGGTACCACCACTCACACTGTGCTCATGATTATGGCCTTTGATAGATATGTAGCCATCTGTAATCCCCTGCGTTATGCCTCCATAATGAGCAACAAGATGGTGATCAAACTGACGGTTTCTGCCTGGGGAGTGGCCTTTGTTCTGGTCGGGATTCTGCTGGGTCTGACCATAAGACTGAACCGATGCAGGACTATGATTACAAATCCTTACTGTGACAACCCCTCCTTGTTCAAACTGTCCTGTGAGAGTGTGTTTATTAATAATGTCTATGGCCTCACTTTCACTGTGGTCTTGTTAACAGCCTCTATAGGCAGTGTCATCCTCACCTATACTAAGATAACTGTGGTCTGTCTGACCAGTAAGAACAAGTCTCTGAACAGTAAAGCCTTAAAGACCTGCAGCACTCATCTGGTTGTATATGTGATCATGCTCCTTAGTGGGTTTATCGTCATTATACTGCATCGTTTCCCTCAGTATTCAGACTACAGGAAACTTTCAGCCATTCTCTTTCACATCATCCCAGGCAGCCTCAACCCTATTATCTATGGCGTTCAGTCAGCAGAGATCTGCAAATCCTTGTCAAGGTTGTTGAGATCCAAACTGGTTCCACCATTTTTCTGACATGGGAATTTTTAAATTAACATCCAAATGTGGAAGCAGAAACAGAAATATTTGCTATAAAATGATCAAAGTCAGACTAAACAGCCTCATTGTAAGGCAAGGCAAGGCATGTTTATTTATATAGCGCATTTCATACCAAGGCAACTCAATGTGTTTTACATAAAGACAAAACCTTAAAAAAAAAAAAGAACAGCATAAAAACAAAAAAACACAGTTAAAAGCAGGAGCAAAGAAGAATAAAATAAAATAGATAAAGTTTAAAGTTCTTAAAAAGAGCTCAGCTATAAGCATGTGAAAAGAGAAATGTTTTTAACCTGGATTTAAAAATGCTTACAGTTGGGGCTGATTTCAGTTCTGCTGGTAGTTTGTTCCAGTTGTGTGCAGCGTAACAGCTAAATGCTGCTTCACCATGTCTGGTCTGAACTCTGAGCTCCACTATCTGACCTGAGTCAGTAGATCTCAGAGCTCTACTGGGTTTATACTCTACTAACATGTCATTCATGTATTCTGGACCTAAACCATTCAGTGATTTGTAGACCAGTAGCAGAACTTTAAAATCTATTCTGTAGCTGACTGGGAGCCAATGTAAGGTCTTCAGAACTGAGGTGATGTGATCTGATCTCTTTGTTCTGGTTAAAACTCGAGCTGCAGCGTTCTGAATGAGCTGCAGCTGTTTGATACTTTTTTGGGGGAGTCCAGTCAGAAGACCGTTACTGTAGTCTAGTCTATTTTGTCTATTGTATTTCAGAGT
This sequence comes from Trachurus japonicus, assembly GCF_045865225.1. Taxonomy (NCBI): domain Eukaryota; kingdom Metazoa; phylum Chordata; class Actinopteri; order Carangiformes; family Carangidae; genus Trachurus; species Trachurus japonicus. The sequence goes on from NC_140920.1 coordinate 31,213,350, forward strand.
ACACTCCTCCTTTGTTTTAATTTATTTTATCATGAAACTGATTGCTTGCATGTAATTCACATAGGAAATCAGATCATTTGAAAGAGAAATTGTCTCCTTACATATATGTCTATACATATTTTTCCTATGTGATATAACTCAGATTTCACAGTCTTGTGATAATGTGGTATCAATTGGTGCTGCACAAATGAACCTTAGATGAGTAGGATTTATTTTATTTTTGTGCTGTTTGCCTTTGAATTGATAGTAACTCAACTAACTAATTTCTGAGCAACACATTACAAACATGACCCTGTGCTATGCCACTATAATGGCCGATAAGATGCTGATTAGGCTGACTACAAGTGGGATCTGGCCTTTGTCCTGGTGGCTGTTCAGAAACCTGTAGGCTACTGTGACAACACCCTGCTGTTCAAGCTCTTCAGACTCACCTTCACTCACATGCGCCTGTATCCCACCATGTGTTCCTACAGCATGCCGAGTACAAGAAGATCTCCACAATTCTCTCCAACATGGTGCCTTGCAACCTGAACCCCATCATCTACAGCCCCAAGTCCCAGGAAATACTCTGTTATTTAACAGCTGACAAACAAGACACTTACCACTGATTCAACTGAACCTGTGATTTTCACATGAATGAGAAGAATGAATGTACCAATTGTACCAACGTGTGTAAAAATGATACAAGTCAGAACCTGCTCATCAAAATCACTGACTAATATTAAGTGGGACATAATGATAAATACAAAAGTTAAATAAGATAACTATATACATTTCAGGATGTGAGTCCTATGAATCATATTGTTCATATAAGTAAATAGATAAATAAGTTATATTATCCAAAGAATTATGTATAATAAAAGGTCAAATTAGACAATGTATGTGGTTTTGTGTTGGTATTATCAAATTTTTAAAAAATGATGATTGAAACTCTATAAAACTTGCTTCTTTTCCCTCTTTTTCTTGACATGAATTCCTTCCTTTAGTAAAGATATAAAGTATAAGGATGTGGATCAAAGTTCAGTTAAAAGCACTAAATCAAACACACAGATATAATACACCAGTTAACTGTTATATGTTGCCATGGATACAGTGAGTTAAATGGTGGTTGGAGCTGTGTGTCCTTTTTTGTTTGTTTTTGGAAAGTGAAGTGAACAATCTGTTTGTTATGTAACACTGATTACCAAATACTTAATTAATCCCCCTCTGGAAATGCTAATGTTCCAGTGTGTGATGTGACATTCAGATGTTTGGGGAGTTGTTGATATTTGACGAATCAATGAGTTGCAGCCTCTTTTCCTCGAAGCAGCTCAGAGTAAAACAGTTGAAGACTCCTGTGGTGGCGAGATTCAGTGTGTTGTGTTTCAGAATCACAATCAGATTTATTTGTTATCTCTATAATATGGATTTCAGTATGCATGGTTATATTATGCTCCATATAGATCAGGTGACATGAAAAAACAACATACACATTACACCTATTTGATAATAGGTGGCTTGCAGGTGACGTCTCGTGGCACGTTCACGACTGCAGATGGAGGCAGGAAAGGATTTGCTGATAGGAAAAACAAATGCCTAAGTTATGTGCAGTCTACAGCTGTAAAGTAGTAACACATAAAGGGGACAATAAAAAAAAAAAAAAAACTTCCTGAAAAATGGTGGCAGTCGTGAATTAAAAACCTCCACCCTAAGTCAGTGGGAGCAGTGATGGACAATGTTCAATTACAGTAATTAAGCAGGTAAATTCATTGGATCGCTTTCTTCCCTGGGATGACAAGAGAGTTTGACCAGCTGATCATCTCAGGAGACCGGCTGCTCACCTCTAAGATGACCCGCTGGTCCCAGAGGTGGCTCTTCACAGCTCCAAAAATGTTGGTGCAAGTTTCCAAACTGACATATTGGGGAGCTAAACGGTTACTTTCAGTTCATCCAACGCTTTCATGCACTGGCTGTCTGTCATCTAATTACTGTTCTCCACTTCCTGCCTCCCATCTGAACTTCGTGCGTCAGCAGAAACAAACCACCTATACAAAAAATAACTTTTAATGACTGAGGAAAATGTAGGAAAACCTAAACTGAAGCTTAGGATTGATGGAGGCTGATGGTGCTCAGATCCCTTTGACCCTTAACCTTTAAGTTTCACCCTGCTCTTCAATGACCCATTTAATGAAGACCCTAGTCATAGAACACACACACACACACACACACACACACACAAAAGCAATTAGAGTGAGAAAAAGCTTCTATAATGAGGAAGTTGTACATAGCATTACCATGGCAACAGAGCCAATTAAGTTACAAAGGTGACTAAAAACAAATCCCAGTTGTGTCTGTTAGCTTTCTGGTTTGTAATTTATATTCTTAATGCAGCTTTAATTAATGAACCTCACTCTCATTATAATTTGCATTATGAGGAGAAAAAGGCTGCAAGCTCCTGAAAAAGCTCAATGGAACTCAGGTAACAGAGCAGTCGGATACATCTGCTCAGGTGTGGCAACAATTCTTCCTAGAAATCAGGCTTGAAAGGATATTGTTGTAGTTGCTCTGTGCTCATCATCTGTTGGGAACAGATTTGTCTCCTTTCATCCATCCATCCATCTATTCATCCGTCTGCTGAGGAGCAATGGAGCTTCTGCTGTTTGACGTTTCTGGTCAGACTGCCACAGGTGTGTGAGTGTTTGTGCAGTGACCTGTATCACAGGTGTGTTTGTAGTTTCTGTTTGTGTTAGTCAGTATGACTAAGCTGCATGATTTCTCTGTGTGGAGACAGTGATATTTAAAATGAACATTTTAATTGGGCTACACATGTTGCCATATTTGTTTCTTTTTGCATAAAAGTCTGATATTAGATGCTCTTACCTTATCATAGCTGTGAATTGTAATTATCTAATGAGGTTTTACTGATCGCGTGTGGATTCAAAATGAGTCTAAACACAGGCTGTGTTTCCTGTACAGTGGATATTCTCACAGATGAGGTAATTAACTAGAAGAAGCAGATAGGACAAGCATTATTCTGATTATGCTCTGCAGATATTCACTTGACTTTGGTCATTGTTGTTTTTAAATATTAAAAAGTTAAAATTACATTTTTATTTAGATTTAGTTTTAGTCATTTTTAAAACTAAACCACCATTTTTCTGCATAAATTTTCCTTAAAGCTAAGCTAAGCTAAGCTAAGGTTCTGTAAATTATTAATTATTTGCATTTGTTTACGTTTACACTAAAGGATAATGAACATAGAAAGAAAACTGATGTATTGCACGAAGCATTTGCAATATTGTTCCACAAAAAACCAAAAACATTATCCAATGATTGTGAACGTTGCACATGGGGCAGGTTTGTTTGTATCTATCAGAAAATCAAACCAATGCAATAAGTAACGTGTTGCATTCTGGAGCCGCTCTGTTGATGATTGTAAATCATGTTTTTATATAATCTACCCGTGGGTCAAGTCTGTCACGCTATCAGGCTTCACCATAAAGTTGGAATAATATAATATATTATATATATATATATATATATATATATAGTATAACAGCTAAATGCTGCTTCACCATTTGAACTCTGTGCTCCACTATCTGACCTGAGTCAGTAGATCTCAGAGCTCTACTGGGTTTATACTCGACTAACATGTCATTCATGTATTCTGGACCTAAACCATTCAGTGATTTGCAAACCAGTAGCAGAACTTTAAAATCTGTTTGATACTTTTCGGGGGAGTCCAGTCAGAAGACTGTTAGAGTAGTCGAGCCTATTGGAAATCTATCTAATCTAGATTAAAATGATAAATTTGAATTATGCAGAAGACATTCAAAAAGTGCGTAACCTATCCAAGTAATGAAAATTGGTAATGAAAAATAATTGTTCAATAAGATTTACTTTGGTGTTTAGTTTTTTATTTTGTTAAACACGAGACAGAGAAAGAGAGAGAGAGAGAGATAACGAGGGTGAGAGAGAGCATCAGGTGTCACTTTGTCACTCTCAGCATCGGCATGGAACAGCAGGGTGTTGGAATGGAGGTGTTTCGGGAGGGCAGATCGAAATAGCATAGAGCAGTGCACACTTTGGGCCCTAGTTTGCTGGCGCAGCGCAGGTGGCGCAAGGTAGCGCAGCTGGTCTAATGCAAGTTTCGACCAGCGCAGCCTAGCGCAAAGTCAGATTGGAAGATTGGCAGATCGCGCTGCGCTGAGATAGGCGTGGCCGCGCAGCAGGGGGAGGCGTCACAGATTCAGCTTGGTGCAGTGGAAGTTTTGTGCGAAAATGTCCCGCCGAGGTTGCGCTGAAAGCTCGCCACCTCCAACCAGGTCTAATCTCAGCGCAGGGCGGAGCGCAGCAGGTGCAGTGGAAGTTTGGCTGACTGACCTGCAGTGCACACACGTCACCAAGACCTGACAAGCAGATCTCCACAGTTCCAGACACATTTCAATGCAATAAATATCCACAATAACCACTATTTAATGCAACTAACGGAATCAACACGTTAATTTATATCTATATAGATTGTCCCGTCACATCTGACGTCAGATCAAAGCAGAGATCAAAGGCTGTCGGTGCGTAAAGGAAACTCCACCTGAATTAACACAGCAGGGACGAACTGGCACTGAAAAGCAGCTGTGGATGTCCCAAAAGCAGGACTGAGGGTGGATGACTGCATGTCGCTGCCATACCACTCTGCCCTTGTGATGATCGCTTTATTTATTTATTTACTTATTAATTCATTAGCGGAGAGTGACCGCATCACGCAGCCGTAATGAAAAACAAAACACAAATCATCATCTCTCTTAGCCCACCACAACAGCCTCGGTATCAGATAGTCAGTATATAGCCTACTACAGTATACTCAGCATCTCTATCACAGAAAAAAAGAGAAAAAAAGAGACGGACAGAGAGAGAGGAGGACAGAGAGGGAGAGAGAGAGAGCACGTCCTTTACGCTGATTTCATCCACATGGTCTTTGTTTATGTTGTCATTAGTGTAGCCTACACCTCTCATCTTGCATAAATGTGAGTTTCTTTATTAGTTTATTAGTTGTTGTTTCTTACACTGAGCACCGGTTCTCAGTGTATCAGATCAATCCTGGTTAAGTATATTAGTAAACTCATTATTCGGTCACTCTGAGCTCGGACCTCCGGACCAAAACAGCTGTTTCCTCCTGGGAGAGGTTCGGCCTCTGGCGTCGCTGTTTCCTCCGTCCATGTCCAAGTATAAAATGACAAACTTGCAGCGCGCATCACCCGCCGCGCAGTTAAAGGTGAGGAGAGGAGCTCCTTTGATTGGTGAAGATCTGAATCGGCTGTGTTAATCCCGCGTCACGCCTTTCTCTCCTCCTCCTGTCTCCCTCCCGCCCTCTCTCCTCCCTCTTTGCCGTTTGCGCCGGTGGGAGGGACGAGGGGAGGGGCTGCGCTGGGGTTACACCGAAGCCCCGCCTTTCCGACAATAGACTTCCATTCATCGTAATAGCGGGGTTTTCTATTTTTTCTAAAGACCCCGCTACTCCGAAAAGGCTATTGGGGGAAACCCCCAGCACGCAGTGCGCATTGATCCTTTTTGGGGTCGAAACGGATCATGTGCATAATTAACAAAACAAGCAAATACTTAATATTAATCACTTATAATGTTCAATATGCTTCTAGCCTGTCTAGCCTCTACCTGGTCTTTTTACTAAACTTAACCAACTCCTTTCTTCATTGCCTAAGCCTAACCAAAGCATCTCCCTCAGTCAGCTGTCAGCACGAGCGGCGGCTGCAGCAGCCTCGTGCCCCTGTGAGCTCAAGCCGGTCGGGCCGCGCTCGAGCGGGGGGGAGTGTATTTCTTTTACTGTGTGGGAGATCTCCAACAACGGAGTCGGGGAGAAAGCAAGTGGGACAGATCTGCCCAGTCCCTGAGCAGCGCACGTTTCACAGACAAGCCACAACACAGAGTGTAAACAAAGTCACGCGGTTCAGCACCTTGGACATTGGACAGCTGTGGGGGGTGTCGGAACAGCGGTGTTTCGAAGTGGGGGTATTTCGGAACAGCGGGGTGTCGAAGTAGAGGTGTGTCGAAATGGAGAGCTGTCCCCCTGCGCTGGTCTAAGTCTGACTGCGCGGCCCACCAATCTTGCGAAATGGACCTGGGCCACACCCCGTTGGCGTGGCGAAGCTGCGCTGATGTTAGACTTCACCTGGTCTAAGAAACTAGGGCCCTTGATCCTCATGTTGCTGGATGTGGACCCAACTGAATAGATTAACGTGCGACAATTTTCTTATCACGCGATAAGAGTCTTGCGTTAACGCAACACGCCGCATCAACATTAATGGCCCAGCCAAGGGCATAGGAATAAGTTTAACATTGGTGGGGACAAATATTGGAAACCTGACAGAGCCTTTCATGGTTTGAACAGAAATATGTCATAAACTAGCCTACACTGCAGTGCAATATTAAAATTGTGTTTGTTATAAATAATTATAGTTTTAATTCAACCAAACATATCACAGTGAAAATTAAACCACAATTAACCTTTATAATAAGACAAAAAGAGGAATGTGTCTACAGACAAAATTATTCCAACTCTATGGGCAACAGTGCATTTTCGAAAAAAAAAAAAAAAATAGTATGACTGTCTATTCTAAAGTATTCATTTATTTTCATGTTTTAAATATGTAATTTTAAGAATGTAACTTAACAGCTTGATTTATCCTTTTATTTGGGACACCAAGTCAAAACTGTCAGTCTAATCCAACAGAAGCTCCTTCATGAAGATTATAATGATATAATTCTTCTTATTTTGGAGGTGTTCCTATTGTTGAAGGTAACCAAAGCAACAAAAACACCTCTCAGCTCACATAATACACCTCTGTAGGTAATCCTAATACAACCTGTCCAACTGCCTGCATGTTACTACTTATTATTGTAGATTTTGTCTCACTTCACTTTTTCCTTCAGATTCACACCTGCCTTTGTCGACCAGTCACAGATCTGGATCTGTTAACGACACCGCACAGCCTGATGGCATCAGCTTCTTCATCATCCAGGGCCTCGCCAACGTCGACCAGAAGAAAATGATCCTGTTCGTCATCCTGTTGCTAGGTTACATCGTCATCCTGGGAGGAAACAGCATGATCATCTTGGTGGTAAAATTCCACTCATCTATTAACTAATAAGTATGATGAAGATCGTCAGTGTCATCATCATCTTCATCATCCTCTTCTTCCTCACACAGGCATTGACTGATGAGAAACTCACATCTCCCATGTACTTCTTCCTCTACAACCTCGCTTTCGTGGACATGATCTACACCACCACCACCATCCCCAACATGCTGTCCACCTTCCTGTCCAATGTGACAACCATCTCCGTCCCGTGCTGCTTCCTCCAGATGTACTTCTTTGTTCAGTTCGCCGTCACCGGCCGTGCCATCCTGACCGTCATGGCGTACGACCGCTACATGGCCATCTGCAACCCTCTGCAGTACGCTGCCGTCATGACCCGCCCAGTGCAGCTGCTCCTGGTGGTGGGAGCCTGGGGATTCGCCGCCGTCTGCACGCTGCCGTCCAATATCATGGCCTGGCAGCGGCAATACTGTGGCCCGAATGTGGTCAGACACGGGTGGTGCGACCCGTCATCTGTAAGGCGGCTGGCGTGCGGCGACACCTTGGTGGACAACATCGTGTCCATCTCCTTCGCCCTGGTGGCGCTGCTGACAACAGGAGTCTTGATCTTGACCTCCTACATCCTGATTGGTGTTTCTGTGTCCAGAATGGGAGTCACCCAGAGGCTGAAGGCATTTGGAACGTGTGCTGCTCACCTGACCGTGGTGTCCATCTCTTACAGCTCCGCCTCCTTCGTCTATATTTCCTACAGGGTGGGAAACTTTTCCCCAGAGGTACGAGACTCAGAATCATCTGACTTCAGCTCTGACCTTTAGCCCAGGTCTCATCTACAGCTCTGTGCAAACATTTTGGGACTCCAGACTCCTTTTAAAACTCAAGTCTAGATGCATGAAGGACCACATCCAGAGACCAGCAGAACGGTAGTAGGTGGTCTCGAAGAATTGAAGCACTTTCTCCAAGATGCAGGAACAAACTACCTGACAGGAAACAGAGGGGTAAACCAAGAATTCCCTGAGGGAAACCCTTCCAATTTGGCTCAAACATTATTTTACACGTGAGGGCAGGACCCTAATTTTTTAAAAATATCTCCACTTGACTTTTACTCCCTAAAATATTTGCACAGTGTTGTAAGACCAAAGACACAAAAAAATGGATCTCCTGTATCACTATAAATCAAAATATTGTGAGATCAGATGTCTCTCTTCCAGGTCCGTGTGGTGGTATCTGTGCTGTACTCAGCCCTCACTCCCTTCCTGAACCCGGTGATTTACAGCTTGAGGAACAAGGAGCTCCAGGAGGCCATCAGAAGGACCCTGAGCAGGTTCAGACCTGCTGCTCTTTCAGTCACAAAGGACGTCAGAGACAAAAACCGTCCCTCTGCTTCCTAACCTGCACAAAACCAGGTGGAAGAATTTGATTTATTTTCATGATCAATCATCTGACAAACTCAAACACAAACTGAAGTTACTGTCGCATTAAGATGGTTACGATCTTTTAACCACACTTAAAGCTATGGTCTACGATTTGGAGCATTGGTAATTATTATTAACATCGTTTATACAGTGATTATGGTCCTGTGGTCCGATATACACAATATAAATAGCAAAAAGAACCAAAAAAATCCATTCAGTCTATCAGCCGTGGGCCTGCATAGAAATTGACCAATGGGCGCCGCGCGCCCCGTCCGGCTCCCACTGGCTCGTACCCTCCATCCTATCCCCTCGTCTCCCCTGCTCCTCCTCGACCCGCCTCGTCCCCACCCCCTCCGCTTAGAAACTACAAATAGTTGTAACCGCTCTGAGCTGCTCAGCCCATGGCTCAGCCACAGACACTCACCAATTCAGCCCCTGCTGCCCCCCACCCCCGGTCAGTCTGCCGAAAAAAAGCCCCACTAGGATTCAGAGAAGCACAGTACAGAAGCACAGAATGTGTTGCTGTCCTTATTACCGGTACCGGTGTCGCGTCGAGTCTCCCTGATCCTCTCCCCGACACACAGCCGCTTCCAGCTGCAGCCTGACCGGGGTGCTCTGCACCCTGCACACCGCGGCCCTGCTGAGCTCCTGGTCTTCCTCCTCTCCCCGACACACAGCTGCTTCCAGCCGCAGCCTGACCGGGGTGCTCTGCACCCTGCACACCGCGGCCCTGCTGAGCTCCTGGTCTTCCTCCTCTCCCCGACACACAGCCGCTTCCAGCCGCAGCCTGACCGGTCTCTCTGCACTGCGGCGCCGCGGACCTCCAGGCCCCGGTCTTCCTGCTCCTCTCCCCCAGACACAGCACCCTGTGGCAGGTCACCCAGCGCGAGGAGTCTCCCTGTAGCATGAGGCTGTGCTAATGGTTGCTAATGGCGGCGCTGCTCGTACCAGCGGTCGCCGCGGTCCCGTTGCCGGGGACGGCGACGACGGTACTGGCAGCTGGTGCACAGCGGCGGCATCGGGGCTGGCGCCGCCGCTGTGCACCAGCTGCCGGTAACGAGGCGGTATTAGTGGGCTAGCGCCGAGCACAGCCTCATGCTACAGGGAGACTCTTCGCGCTGGGTGACCCAGGACAGGGTGCTGTGTCTGGGGAAGAGGAGCAGGAAGAGTCGGGGCCTGGAGCTCCGCGGCGCCGCGGTGCAGAGAGACCCAGGCTGCAGCGGCGGTGCTGAGTTTATGTTGAACAGGTAATCTTTGGTTTTATTGTGGAAGTTGTGACTGTGAATATGACATTTTACTCCGCATTCAAAGCCGCGTTTGGTTTCTGCAGGCAGCAGGCTTGTTGCCTGCTCCGCTCTGCTCTGTGAGGGGAGGGGGGGAGGCGTGTCGCGAGGAGGTCCCGAGGGGCGGGCCATACGAGCTCAGAGGGGAGGGGCGGGGGTGTGTGAGAGGTGCTTTTTTCAAATTTTTCTCATCCTATGTCAAAATGTAGACCATAGCTTTAATTTAAAGATTTTAATCCAAAACATTTTTTTGAATGCTGCTAAAATGCTGTTATTTATTAAACTTTTTTTCATACAGAGACAAATAAAGAAGTCAACACACTTGACTGACACAAACTGAAACACTTCTTTACATTTTTTTTTTTTTACATTTTGTTTGAAAGTGAAACCTAGTGGCTTTAGTAACGATGGTAGAGGAGGAGAGGAAGTGTGGAGATGGATTACAAAGACCATGAGGGAGGTTGGGGTGGATGGACTATGGAAGTTTGACAACAAATCTGGTCAAAGTGACTACTTTAACCACCAAAGTTATCATTTTTTTTTAGCCTCAAGTTTGTTTTAGTGCCTAATGCTAATGAAGTCATGATAATTATTTCAATAACCATGGCAACAATCAGTATGGTTGGCAGTGGCTTGTTTATTATGACAACTGAAGTCCAGCCGAAGTGCTTATGTTTGGTGCAGTGGGTGTGATGTAATGGTGTTGCAGGAAACAGTCGTATGGATGCGTTGAAATATTGTGTAGGTCATAGGAGCTGTTTAATAGTCACTGAGTCACCGAGGGCCAAGTGTCCGTCACCTGGAAACAGTGACTACTTTACAGACACATTCAAACAATGGTTTAATGAGCTCAGTCCTAACTTCAATAGCCCATGTTTCTCTCTACTGATTGCCTGTCTCTCCAACACTGTCTCTATCATAATAAAGGCATGAAAAACCCCAAAACATGTTGTGTTTATTTTTTCGTACATTCAATTGTTTGAAAATGACTTTCATTAATAAAAGACAAACATAGACTTGTAATTAAACATGATGTGCAGCACGATGTGTAATACATGACACTGATTGTTACATTGAACACGTGTCAATATGACTCTGAATTATATAATTAGAAGACCAGACTGGAAAAACATTTTAATTCAGTTTTATCATTGTGAAACACATCATTGTGTTTTATCATGTTTCACTTTGTAGTATGAGCCTTTGAGCCTCTCTTTTGATTGGCTGATGGGTCCAGGTGGTAGGGCTTGGTGACTACCTTGTTGTTAAATCACAAGGTCACAGAGGTCCTGACAGCTGGATTTAGGCAAGGCAAGGCATCTTTATTTATACAGTATAGCACATTTCATACTAAGGCAACTCAATGTGCTTTACATAAAGACAAAACATTTTTTTTAAAAACGAGAGAGAAGCATAAAACAGAATAAAAACAAACACTAAAAACAGAGTTGAAAGCAAGAGCAAATAAAAGTAAAAGAAAAGAAAATAGATAAAGTTTAAAGTTCTTAAAAAGAGCTCCGCTATAAGCACGTGAAAAGAGAAATGTTTTTAACCTGGATTTAAAAGTGCTCACAGTTGGGGCTGATTTCAGTTCTGCTGGTAGTTTGTTCCAGTTGTGTGCAGCATAACAGCTAAATGCTGCTTCACCATGTCTGGTTTGAACTCTGTGCTCCACTATCTGACCTGAGTCAGTAGATCTCAGAGCTCTACAGGGTTTATACTCTACTAACATGTCATTCATGTATTCTGGACCTAAACCATTCAGTGATTTGTAAACCAGTAGCAGAACTTTAAAATCTATTCTGTAGCTGACTGGGAGCCAATGTAAGGTCTTAAGAACTGGGATGATGTGTGATCTGATCTCTTTGTTCTGGTTAAAACTCCAGGCTGGCTGTTCTTTTTTTAAAACTGTATGGAGATTTTAAAAAATAAAAAAATAAATAAAAAGTTGATTTAAGTCATGCACTGCATCATGATTTCAATGTTTATAGTTTAGTTAATGTAGAGTTTGTTCCTTTGAGATCATTTTCCGTCCATGACTTTTCTCCTGTGAAACACGCTGGCGATCTTCTGTTTGAGCTCTTTACACTGCAGCCCATAGATGACGGGGTTCAGGGCTGGCGGCACCACATGGAACATGACCGATGCAACTTTGCCGCTGTCCGCCCACTCCGGGTGACGGTGCATGATCATGGGGGTAAAGGACGCCACCAGCATGATGATGTAGACAGCCAGGTGTGTGGCGCAGGTCTGCAGCGCCTTGCTGTTCAGCCTGCTGTTGCTGCTGCTGAAACACATGATGGCGATCCTCAGGTAGGTGAGTGTGATGCTGCCGAGGGAGGAGCCCAGGATGACCACGGCGCTGCCCAGGCCGTAGATGTGGTTGATGAGGAGGTTCTGGCAGGACAGCTTGAACAAGGAGGCGTTGTCGCAGAACGGGTTGATTATGACTCGCCGGCAGCGCGACAGGCGAATGGTGAGTCCCATGAGAATAGCGACAGAGATGAAGGCCGCGACCCAGGCACCCACAGACAGCTTCACCACCATCCTGTTGGTCATGATGGCGGCGTAGCGCAGCGGGTTACAGATGGCCACGTAGCGGTCAAAGGCCATGATCATCAGCACGGCGTGGGAGGTGCCGGCGTGAAAGTGAGAAGCGAAGGCCTGGACGACGCAGTCAATGTAGTAAACGTAGCGCCGTGCGATTGGCGTGAAGATGTCACTCAGGAGGCGGGGGATGATGGAGGACGCTCCAAACACATCGTTTACACTCATGTTGCAAAAGAGCAGGTACATGGGCTGGTGGAGGCTCCTCTCCATGGCGATCAGGACCACCAGGCCCAGGTTGGACACCATGATGAAGACGTAGATGAGAAGGAGGAGGATAAAGGCTGGGACAGAGGACTGGGGGCTGACTTTCAACCCTTCAATGGATATAACTTCTGCATTGAATGTCTGGTTGTCCATCCTGCTTGGATAGGATCACACACAAGGACCTATTGTAACAATATAGCAAGTAATAATAATTTTAAAAAAATCAGTTTCAGTTATTGCTCAAGTGGCAGCAGGAGTGGTTATCAAACCTCCTGTTCTTCATTCAAACACAATAACAAAGGATCAGGGCCATGATGAGCAAAGTAAATTGTCAAATTTTGAGAATGAAACCGCAGTTTTGTGAGTAACCTCTTAATATCTCAGGAAAGAAATCGCAATATTAGTCAAAATAAGTCAAATTGAAATTCGAACCGAATTTTAAAACAAAACAAAACAAAAACATAATTCATTATTATAAACAACTGAACTCCTGTCTCCTGTCTTTACAGTTTCCTGATGATGATTTAATTATGTTTTTAATTTCAATTTTCTGACTTTGCCCTCACAATGTCAGTTTTGTTTTCCTGTTTGTCTAATAATCTGTGGTTCTGTAGAAAGTGCATGTTTGCATCTGTAATCTTGAATCCTCATGACTAAGCAACAATCAAGGTTCAAACAGTCACCTTCTAAACTAAATCACCTTCAGTTGTTGAACATGAAGAATTAAATACTTTTCATTGATCTGACTAAAATCTCCTTTGTAAATAAGAGAAAGAACAATAAGACACTTTCCTAATTTGAGTTTCAGTTCACCAGGATAACTTGTGACTGATCTCATGTTATTGTCTGATCTTGCTCGTGTCTTGTTTGTTTTTTCACCATGTTTATAACTAAAAAATGTAATTACAAAAAAAGAATAAGAACACAATAAAAAAAAAAATAATATTAGAGATGAACAGGAGCTTCAGACATGTTGATGTCTGTGACAAACATTCATATATTAAAACATGAGTAAGGGTCAGTGTCAAAAATGTTTTAAATAAATGAAAAAAAAATATTTTAAAAGCATCAGATTTGTTAAAATATACATTTTGTATTCATGTGGTTTTATGTCATTTGAAATGACATTTGAACCTTTTCTAACAAAAGTCAGACTGAATGCCCTGAAAATGTCCAATGGTGTAACCACAAAAGAATAATAAATATTGAATATTTGATCCACCTACACTGGATTTTGCTGTGTTTCTGTATTTAAATTTTAATGCATTTGCACTGAGAGGACTGTCTTGACAGATTAAATATAGTGTTGCATTGCAAAGTCATTTACATTTATTTCACATTTGAGTCCAGATTTTTTTTCTTGTATATTGTCATACTTTTATGACTATAATTATTTAAAAATAAATAAATAAATAAAAAGGTTAGTAAAATAAAACAAAATGTGTGAATAATAAGATGAATGAAAATAAGGAAGACATTGTTTTTCCTCCACAGACACTTTCTCTCTCCAACAACAACAAAAACAGACAATTAAAAGGAGAGGTCGTGGTGAACTTTCACTTGACACATGATAAATTAAGGTTAAAGCAGAAGTAAGTGATATATTTGTGTTAATATAAGTCTTAAATAGTTATATCTTCCGACAGCAATCACTTACATAGAGTGTTTGGACTGAAACACGGGTCTCTCAGTCCCTCTGCTCTGCTCTGAGCCGAAGAGAAAACATTTATCGTATCCTACAGTTTTTATCCAATGAGGAGAGAGAACGGCATGCAGGGCTGTGTGTGCAGCCAAGGAACACCGTGAATGTGGTGACGTAGCGACGAGGACTGTTATGGTGCGTTCAAGGAAACTCGTATTTTTCCGACCGTGAAGTGGTACCAGTTCGATCTGGTAAGAGTTCACCGGTCGGAAGTTACGAGTGGCCGTTATAGTGACTTTCACCGGTAAAACAGGTCGGAAAAACACGAGTGGGTTGCCTGAAACGCTACAAAGTCGTAAGTTGTGACTTGAAGCTGTAATTTACGATTTCAAAAGCCTGCCTGGAACGCAGCATTAGCGAAAACGACCGGACCACTTACTTCTGCTTTAAGATCTCAGCACATTCGCACATTGCAAGTACTTTCTCTCTCTGTTTCCACAGATCTCTCCAGAGCTCCATCCCTGCATCACCTCCTTCCCCCTGCGGTTGAACCGGCCTGCCTTCCCTTCTCATGAACCAGTCTACCAACCAGTACTCCCATTAAGCTGGCCTGCACTCTTTGCTTTCCCTGTATACATCTATCTATATGTGTCTGCACACCAGAAGCTGCCTCCATCAGCTCTTCCTTGACTGAACAACCCCCATTTATCCCATATTCCATGTTGTAAACTGTTTTCTTGTCTATATACAACATCTATTGCACGTCTGTCCGTCCTGGGTGAGAGATCCCTCTGTCTCTCACCCTGAGGATTCTCCTGTTTTTTTTTCTTGGTAGTTTCTCCTCATTTAATGTGAGGGCTAAGAGCAGAGGATGTTGTAATGAAGCTGTGAAAAACCCTTTGAGACAAACTGTTTGTAAAAATGGGTTATACAAATAAACTTGCCTTGCCTTGCAACAGAACGGAACATCCAAACTTTAAACTTTACAATAAAAAACGAAGCTGGGAGTTGAAGGTGAAACAAACAGAAATCGTCGTCAGGAAACTGGGGAGGGTTTGATCACAGCAGCTGAAGCATGTTTCCCTCCTGAGGCAGACACACTGACACTGACACAAATTAACCAGCTGCCTCATTAATGGTCAGATATTACAGCATGTTAATCTGAGGAAAAAACAAAGAAATCCCCCCCAAAACAATAAAACCTTAGTTTCATTGAAAAAACTGTCCATGAAAAATCTGTTAAACATGATCTGTATTGATATTTTCACAGTCCATGTGATTCAAATTTGCCTAAAACTTTATTTTTTCTTTAGATGGATTCTCATTTCATTGTTTTAGTTTTTAAGTTAGAGAACTCTTTTAAGTATTATTTTGGAGAAAAAAAAGTAATATTATTATTATCATTATTATTATTATTATTATTATTATCCATTGTCATTACTTCATTTTGGACTTTTATTTTGCGGTTTGTCATCAGATTAAAACTTCTTTTGTAAAGCATACATGTACCAAAGTTTGTGTATGTGTGTGTCAGCTTTACCTGTACTGCTGCAGACCTCCCCCTCCACCCAGACCTGGACCTGACTCACTCACAGCTTTTATTGACGGCTCGGCCTCCTCCTCCTGCTCCACCGGTTTGTTGTGTTGGTGAAGAGTTTGTCACCTGGCAACCATTGGTGTCAAATGAACATCAACACCATCAAGCCTGTTGTCAGTATTTGTGGGCGTGCTGTGGTTTGGCTTTGAGCATGCAGCAGGTGATCAGTGAGTGTATTCTGGGTATTCAACTTTAATTAACCAATTTAAAAACAGCTGCAATCAATACTTTTATTGTGTAAGTTCTGAATAACAATGTGAGCCCCAATACAGATGTGAAGGCACCCAAGACACATTCAGGACACATGTGAGATCTGATCATTCCGACCACATTCAGAAGTGGTCTGGAGCATACTGAGGGACCTTATCTCCTGGTGTCCTCTGAAGGACCCACTCTGTTTTAGTTTGTTTAAAGACCTTTGGAAACCTTAATTCCCAGAACTCATGATTCTATGTGTAACAAGGCAATAGTCAGTTGTGCAACAGGCAGTGAAGATTTTCCATATTAACAGTGTTGAACCACAGTCACAGCCCGCACTGAGAGATTTCTGTATACTCAGTTGCAAGACAATCTTGTCCAGTCCAAACACCAAAACAATCAGTGGTTCTTTCCTTTGTTTGTTGTCATTGTATATTTACAACATTTCATTTTGGTCCTTCCAAACCTCCCAACCAGCAGGTCTCTTGTGTTGGATATAGGGAGCACACAACCACTCTGTTTTTAACATCACATGGATTAAAATTCTGGGATCTAGTCAAATTTACAACTGCATAAATTATATTTAAAACAAGAACTAATTCACTTCCAGGCAATATTCAGAAAATGTTTTGTGACAGGGAGGGGGGTTATAACTTAAGAGGAAAAGTTAATTTAAAAAACACTGTATCCGTTCAAAAAGGAAAAGTATGTGTATTTCAGTTGTTGGAGTGGATTTATGGAATGGGTTGGGTGATGGGTTGAAGCGAAGCACTAATATAAATCAATTTAAAAAAATATACAAAAAAGAAATCTTGGGGAGTTGAGGAGGATTTGTGTTAAGGGATGATTTTGTTCCCTGTTCAAGCTTTCCTTTGAGAATGTCCTCATCAATCGGCCTCAGCAGTGCCATGGCAACAATGGTGTCTCCTTCACCTGCATGTTGCTAACCTACCTGAGGATCGCCGTCGTGTGTCTGAGCAGTGACAACAAGGTACTGAACAGCAAATCGCTGCAGACCTGCACCACACACTTCGCCGTCTACATCATGATGTTTCTGTCCGGCAACATCATCATCCTCCATCATTAACAGAACCTGTTGGACCACATAAGCCGGCATCAGTTTTGATCCACATGGTTCCTCCTGCTCTAAACGCTGTGATCTATGGGCAAAATGAGACAAAATCATCATCATATTCACCAGGAAGTGAATTTGTTGTAGAGAATGTATTTCCTTGTGCTACTTTACAAAACTAAGCTTGCAGAGCTTTAATAAGGTGCAAACAGACTAGTGGTCTTCACAGGTCCAATTTGACAGACCCGAACCGAAATGGACCCATGAAAATTGTACCCGGAGCTGACTGGCCCCGAGCTATTATTATAAATATGAGTTCCGTACCCGAATAGAACCTTGACATACATCACTCTTATGACGATACCTTCAAGTAAAGTGAAACCGATTGTTTTAACCAGATATTAGCACTGAAATGAGACCAAACTGAAGTAAGATTATGCATTTATTTAGTTTATATTCAAATCATTTTTTAAATATATATTTTATAACATTTGCAAATAAGAAATCTCACTACAACACTACACTACACTTCAACTACATTCCTTTCACTCATGTTGGCATCACAGCAAACTGACACATTTCAGAAAAGGTAACCGTTTTATTGATAATTATTTACATGTACACAGGAAGAGGAGGTTTGACTTGTGTGGTGTTCCTGGTGAAGACCACCAGAAGCTTTTCTCTGACGGCTTTGATTTGCACCCCGTAGATCACAGCATTCAGAGCAGGAGGAACCACGTGGAACAGGATCGAGGCCATCTTCCTGTGGTCTGACAGGTCAGGGAAACGATGCAGGATGATGATGATGCAGCCTGAGACAAACATGATGACATAGACGGCGAGGTGTGTGCCGCAGGTCTGTAGAGCCCGGCTGTTCAGCGCTTTGTTCCTGCTGCTCAGACACACCACAGCAATCTTCAGGTAGGTGAGCGTGACGCTGCCGAGCGAGGAGCCCAGCAGCACCACGGTGTAGCCGAGGCCGTAGATCTGGTTGATGAGGAGGCTCTCACAGGAGAGCTTGAACAAGGAGGCGTTGTCACAGAACGGGTTGAAGATGACCCACCTGCAGCGGGACAGGCGGACGCTGAGGCCCACGAGGATCAACACCATGACCAGAGACACGGCCCATGCCCCTGCTGACAGCTTCACCACCATCCTGTTGGTCATGATGGCGGCGTAGCGCAGCGGGTTGCAGATGGCCATGTAGCGGTCAAAGGCCATGATCATCAGCACGGTGTGAGTGGCACTGGCGTGGAAGTGGGCGCAGAATGCCTGAGTCACACATTCGGAGTAGCTGATGTAGCGCTCAGAGGCCGGCGTGAAGACCTCGGTCAGGATGCGGGGCACGATGGTCGAGGCCCCGAACGCATCGTTAATGCTCATGTTGCAGAAGAGCAGGTACATGGGCTGGTGGAGGCTCCTCTCCATGGTGATCAGGACCACCAGACCCAGGTTGGACACCATGATGAAGATGTAGATGAGGAGGAGGAGGATGAAGGCGGGGATGGAGGACTGGGGGGTGACCTTTAACCCCTCCAGCTGCAGGAGATCTGTCTGGTTCTCCATGGTGCAGGGAGGTGATCTGAGCTTGATGGGAACAAGAGACAAGAATGAAACACAAGATGCAGAGATTAAAACCAGGAGTTGATGAAAAGGGATCACCAAGATCACACAGAAATACATTTTTAGGTTATTATTCTTCTATCATCATCAATCCAAACAACCAAACATTCTCTTTTTTCTTTCTTTGATCTGCTGCATCAAAGCATTGGACCTAAATAGACACAGTCTTTCTATTTGTCAATCAGCATCATGGAGACATTGACAAGAAGTTTGAGCACTTTAATCTGAGATTTAAAAAAAAAACAGTAAACAAAACAGTAAACACTCATTGGTGCTACTTCACCTTAAACCAAATTATTTCAAACAACAGGTGTCCAGGTTTTCATACAAACCAAACATTCATAGTTGTTCATAATCCAGTGAATCAAACTGATGTGAAATGACATAAATGAAAAAGACACGACAAACTGACACATGGACATACAGCAACAGCAGAATGACAATATTAAAACCATAAAAC
The DNA here is from genome assembly GCF_045865225.1 of Trachurus japonicus. NCBI lineage: Eukaryota > Metazoa > Chordata > Actinopteri > Carangiformes > Carangidae > Trachurus > Trachurus japonicus. The sequence goes on from NC_140920.1 coordinate 31,232,542, forward strand.
TCAAAATTGCAAGTTCACTACACAAGTCATATAAAGAGGTGTGGACAGTAACTGTGCAGGAGAATATGAGTGTGTTGTTTGGATCTGTTAATAATTAAATATATAATATAATAATTAAAATGTTTTTGGTATTTATCTAAATCATTGAATGAATTTATTCAAGTTTGTTTCATCACATCATTAATTGGGCTATGGAAATGAAGTCAGTGAATCAGATATTGTTATAAATGCAACCTCAAACACTTATTTTAAAGAAGCACAATGCAAGATTTTTACCTTAATGAACAAAACAAATATTTAATTAGCAGCAAAAAAAGAGGCAGCAAAAATCGGGTGTTGTGAGAGAGAGAGAGACTGCTTGCAGAAAAGTGACTCCAAAGGGGTGACATTCAAGAAGAAACCCTTTAACAGGGGGAAAAGAACCAAAAAAAACAACAAACAAACAAAAAAAATGGGAGAAATCTCAGAGTGAGCAACCGAGGAGGGATCCCTCACCCAAGACAGGCAGACATGCAATAAACTGTGTACAGACAAGAAAATAGTTTATAACATGGAATATGGAAAAACATGGCAATGGCACGGCATTAGTGGCATTAAACATTATGTTTAATTAGAACATGTCTAAATAAAGGGGGTTAAATAATCCTGATCAGAGGACAGTGTGTGTCCATATTGATCATATCAGCGTGTCTCACCTCTGCTGACGTGAAGCTCCTCCACTCACCTGAGCTGCTCTCAGCTCAGTGTCACTTTATAAACGTTCAGGTTCACATCACCAAGCTCAAAGACTTCCTCTTCCTCTTTATGTGTTCATGAGGAATGTACAGTGGCCCTGAGGGTTCCATATTCTAAAACTTAAGAACACATTGGAAAAACACAAACATGCTCCACATGAGCTGCAAAACATGAAAAAACTTGGTAAAACTTTACTTGAAGGTATCGTCAAGAGTAACATGACACTGTATGAACATGTCATAAACATTATGTCAATGTCATAAACGTAAATGACTGTTGTCATTAAAGGGATAGTATCATTTTTTTAAAGTGGGGTTGTATGATCTACAAATAGCCCCTAAGTACTTTAATTGCAGTAGAAGACTCTCTACACTCCTCCCGTTAGCAACGCCAGCCCATAGCCCTGCCCAGAGATTTACAACATACAGTGTTGTGAACAGACCCAAAGAAACGGCCTATTTTCACGGCCTAAAAGAGGTTTTACCTGAAAAAAAAAAAACACAGTTCCATTGTTCGCTATGATATAATTTTTTCCAGCCCTTCAAAGTGCAGGAAAAACACAGTTTTTATTTGGACCTAACCAACTCACGTATCCCTCCGCCCAGGGTTAGCGGGCCGCCGATCAGCAGTTGGTTAGGTCCAAATAAAAACTGCGTTTTTCCTGCACTTTGAAGGGCTGGAAAAAATTATATTATAGCGAACAATGGAACTGTGTATTTTTTTTCAGGTAAAACCTCTTTTAGGCCGTGAAAATAGGCCGTTTCTTTGGGTCCATTCACAACAATGTATGTTGTAAATCTCTGGGCAGGGCTATGGGCTGGCGTTGCTAACGGGAGGAGTGCAGAGAGTCTTCTACTGCAATTAAAGTACTTTTGGAGATCATACAACCCCACATTAAAAAAAAGGATACTATCCCTTTAAGTGTCATTCGGTTTTTGTAATGACAAATTGACATTGTTTGGGCTGTCTTGATTATGACAACTT
>NC_140920.1:31234360-31254360 GCF_045865225.1 Trachurus japonicus
TTTTTTTTTTTTTTTTTTTTTTTTTTGGTGTTATTTATTTATTTATTTTTTTTAATTTTACAATACAGGACAATACAGGACAGACAACAAACAAAACAAGGTGTAAACAACAGCAAATAACAACAACTACAGTTTGTGGTTTTGTGTTTGTGTGTGTGTGTGTGTGTGTGTGAGTGTGTGTGTGTGTGGGGGGGGGTATGACTAGTGGCCTTGAATAGAGACAGAAAATAAATGAACAAATAAACATAGAAATGAGTAGACAAAATTGCGAAATATGCCAAACACTCTAGTATAGAAGAGACAGAGATGAAAAGGTTGGTAGGTAGAAAAATAAACAAATAAATACAAATAACAATAACAAATAAATAAATAAATGGGGAGAGAAACAGGAAAAAAACAAAACAAAAACGCAACGGGATCAGGCAACAGTATGGAGAGTGGATGGATGAGGAGGGGGATCCCAGAATTTATTGTATAGAGTTTATAGTACACCTCGGGTCCCTGCTGACCCGCAGGGGACCGGCCCGCCGCCCCCCCCAACACCCCCAAAACCCCCCACCCCCACCCCGTGTGCCCCGGACTGCGTGCGACCCAACACCTTACCCTATATCTAACTGTGTTTGCAATTTCATATTCTATTATTATTATTTTTATTTATTTATCTATTTATTTATTTTTTCCCTTTTAATTAATTAATTATTTTAAGAAATGTGTATGTTGTGCATTAAAACCAGGGAAAGGGGGTGTTATGAAGTGTCCCCTTTCCTTTACCTAAGCTAGTGTGATGTGCATTAAAAAAGCTGATGAGCCACCCGGGAATGGTCCGGGGCAGAGAGGCGGGGGGAGGCCGGGAGGGGCAAGGAGACGACAGGCCAAGATCCCCCATGCTTGGCCCAGCAGGGGCCCGAGTAATGCTAATATTAATAGATTAAGTTTAAAGGGAGTTATTATAGTAATAGTGGTAGTGTGGTCTGTTATCCTTCCCCCTCCTCCAAAAAACAAACAAACAAACAAAAAAAAAAAAAAAAAAAAAAAAAAACCAGAAAGGAAGAGAAAAAGAAATTATTTATAATAATAAGAATAGCAACTGCAATAATGACAACATGGCAATAGATGGTAGTGTTAATTATGATGAGAACGGTAGTGGTGGTGTGTATGAGAAACAAACAAACAGAAATAATCACCCAGCTCAGAATAATAAATAAAAATAAGAAGTTTTAAATAAAAAATAAAAAGATTTAGATGGATTAGTTGTAATGAACTACCAAATAAACAAACAAACAAAAACAAACAAAAAAAAATAAAAATAATAATAAGTAAATAAATAAAATAAAATAAAAAAAGTTACCTCATTAAGGTGTTTAGTGAGGTGTATGGTGTGTGGTGTATTTTGGTGCCCAGGCAAAGAGAGGGGCAGAAAACAGCTAAGGTGGATGATTTAATATTATCTTTTGTAGGTCATGATTGTAAGAAAGTGATGAATGGTTCCCAGGTGACCTGATTATTGTCAGAGGAGTTTGTATTTTCCAGGGCGATATAATCAATGATCTGATTTTTCCAGTGTGTGATATGAATGGACTTCCGTGATTTCCAGTTCATGAGGATGGTTTTTTTGGCGATAGTTAGCGCCACGAGAAGTAAACGACCGTGTTTATTGTCCAGATTTAATGCAGATAAATCACCTAACAAACAGAGGGAGGGGGATAAAGGGATGTGGCAGCCCATAATTTGTGATAAGTTGTCTATAATGTTTTCCCAGAAGTGTTGGACAGGTGTGCAGTGCCAGGTTGCGTGGATTGTAAGTGTCTGTGCAGATTTGTGTGCAGTGTGAAACAGGTACCAGAAGAGAAGCCCATTTTTTGCATTTTCTGTCCGGTTAAATGAGCTCTATGGATAATTTTGTATTGTATAAGCTGCAGGTTGGTGTTTTTTGTCATAAAATAAATGTTTTGACAGATTTGAGACCAGAAGTCGGCATCGGGAGCAATGGAGAGATCTGATTCCCATTTAATTGAGGGTATGGAGAGTGTTTGTATCGGATTGTAGTAATAATTTGTGTATTTTTGAAAGGAGTTTTTTTTGAGGAGGAGATGTTGATGAATGTAGAGGATGAAGGAGGAAGGTCTAAATTTATTTTTCTTTTTTTCATTTTTGAATTGATAGATGATGAAATCTGTAGATATTGTAGAAATTGTTGGCTCCCGATGCCGAAGTTCTGAACTAGGAGAGGAAATGGAGCCAGAGTGTTATTGTTGAAGATGTGTTTTGAGGTGAGTGAATTCCTTTTATCTATCCATGTGCTGAAATATAGTGATTGTTTGTTGCTGGTGAAGTCCGGTTGTGCCAAATTGGGGTGAAGAGTGAGGGTGCCAAGGTGGAGTTAGTGATATTGTGAAATTTTCCACCAGGCTGTCAGAGTGGATGATATTGTGGGATTTTGGAAACAGGGGTGTTTTTTAACAGACTGACTGAGAAATGGTAGATCTGAAAGTTGGATGTCCTTACTAACTGTTTGTTCTATATCTAACCAAGTATTATCTGACTGGGTGGGGTGAATCCATTTGTAGATATAGCGGAGTTGATTTGAAAGTGAATAGTAGTGAAAATTTGGTGCATTGAGTCCGCCTAATAATTTTGTTTTCTGAAGGGTGGCCAGTTTGATTCTTGGGGGTTTATTTTTCCAGTAAAACTTATTGATGGATGAATCGAGGGAATTAAACCAGGTGGGAGATGGGTGAGGTCGGGATCATTGAGAGGAGGTAGTTAATTTTGGGTAGAATTGTCATTTTAACTGTTGCTATTCTGCCTAATATGGATAGTGGGAGGTTCAACCATCGCTGGAGATCATCGTTTATTGTTTTGAGTAGAGGAGTGAAATTAAGATTAATCAACTCTGACAGCCTGGGGGAAATGTGGATCCCTAGATAGGTGATGTGACTTGTGCAGAAGGGAATGGGTAATGTATGGGCTGCCACAATCCACACCGTTGGAGTTTAGTGGGAGTATGGAGGATTTGTTCCAGTTAATAGAATAGTCTGAGATATAAGAAAATGAGTTGATGACTTTGATTACTTCTTGTAGTGATGATTGCGGGTTCTGTATAAAGAGTAATATATCATCCGCATAAAGACTGATTTTATGGTGCATATTGGGCGTTTGGATTCCAGTTATGAGGGGGTTTTTTGGCGAATTGCTGCTGCTAAGGGTTTCTATGAAAATGGTGAACAAAAGGGGGGAGAGTGGGCATCCTTGTCTGGTCCCCCTGTGCAGTGTGAAGTTTTGTGAAGTGTGTCCGTTAGTGATGACTGTGGCTGTAGGTGAAGTGTACAGTGTTTTCGACCCAGTTAATGAACGATTCCCCAAAGCCAAATCTATGGAGGGTTTTGATGAGGAATGACCAGTTTACTCTGTCGAAGGCTTTCTCTGCGTCTAAGGTAGCTATAATGGTTTTATGGTGAGGTGAGGCAGAATGGTGCAATTAGATTGAAGAGTCTGCGTGTGTTGTTAAATGAATTCCTTCCTTTGATAAATCCTGTTTGGTCCGGGTGAATAATGGATGGAATTATTTCTTCTAATCTATGGGAGAGTGCTTTACTAATGATTTTTATATCAACGTTAAGGAGTGAGATGGGGCGGTAGCTTGAGGGCAGTGTGGGGTCTTTATTGGGTTTGAGGAGAAGTATGATTGATGCTGTATTCATGTTAGGTGAAAATTTGGAGTTTTGCTGAGTTTCAGTTATCATTCTGTGGAAAAGTGGGGCTAAGGTGGACCAGAAATGTTTATAAAATTCAGCAGGGAAGCCATCAGGACCCCGGTGCTTTATTATTGGGCATTCTATTGAGGGCGGAGTGGATTTCTTCACTTGTTAGGGGAGTGTCTAATATCTGTTTTTGTTCTTTGGAAAGTTGGGGTATATCTAGGTTGGAAAGAAAGGAGCTGATGTCTTCTTCCTTAGCGACATTGTCTGAGGAGTACAGGTTGATATAAAAATCTCTGAATGTTTGATTTATTTCATCCGGTGAATTTGTTGGCTTCCCTGCTGAGTTTGATAATAGTGGTGATTGCTGATTTTTTCCCTATTTCGTTTTATTTGATTTGCCAGGTATTTGCCAGATTTGTTGTTGTGATGAAAGTTTTCTTGCCGGAGTCTACTGATTACAAAGTTTGTTTTCTTGTTCAAGATTTCATTTATTTGTAATTTATATTGTCTTAATTTCTTCTCATTTTCTTCAGATGGATTAGTGGCATTGATAGTTTCAAGTTGTTTAATGTTTTGTTTTAATTCTAATTCTTGTATGATTTCTTTCTTTTTCTTATAAGCAGAGTGAGAGATGATTAGTCCTCTTAGTACAGCTTTACCTGTTTCCCATAAAAGGGTTGGTGATGACTCTGGGGAATCGTTCGTCTCCAGGAAGGATGCCCACTCCCTTTTGATAAGGTTGATAAATTCAGGGTCTTTCAGGAGGGATATGTTAAAGCGCCATCTGGTGACTGGTTTGTGTGGACTAGGTGGGTGCCAGTTAAATGATACAGGGCATGGTCACTGATGATGATGGGGTGGATCAGGTGATCAGAAATATTTGGGATGATTGAGTTACTGGTGAGGAAGAAATCGATGCGTGAGTATGAGTGATGGACTGGTGAAAAAAAAGTATAGTCTCTTGTAGTAGGATGTTGTAGACGCCAACTATCGCCAAGACCAAAATCTCTCATGAACTGGATTATTGTTTCTGTGGATTGCCAGGTGCGTTTGATGCTGGGAGTGTTGGATCTATCTACTGATGGGTCTATTACTGTGTTGAAGTCACCGCCAATTACTATTGGAGAGTCAGAAATGTTTGATATGGAAGTGAAGAAGTTGTAAAAAAAGGATGGGTCATCTGTGTTTGGGCCATATAGATTTCCAATTGTCAGTGACTATTGTTGATTGATATATTAATGATAATGAAACGTCCTTCTGGGTCTGTGATTGTTGTGTTATGAGTGAATGCAACTGATTTGCTGATCAAAATACAAACTCCTCTTTGTCTTTTATTATAATGAGATGCAAATGAGTGAGTAAACTGGGATGATTTTAATTTAATATTGTCTGATTCTGAGAGGTGTGTTTCCTGTAATAAGCAAATGTCTGCATGGAGTGAGGTAAGGTGATTGAATATTTTAATTTTCTTTGCCTGGGTACCAAAACCACGAACATTCCATGAAATACATTTTAATGCTGACATGGAGTGAGATGGTTAAGTTTTTTTTTTTTTCCTTTTTCCTAAATGAACAGTTCAGATTGTGTGTGTGTGTGTGTGTGTGTGTGTGTGTGTGTGTGTGTGTGTGTGTGTGTGTGTGTGTGTGTGTGTGTGTGTGTGTGTGTGTGTGTGAGTGAGACACCAAACAAACAAAAGACAGTAACAACAAAGCAAAGGAACAGAACAAACAACAGAGCGAACTGCGGTGCATTTTTTTTTTTTTTTTTTAGCAGTGCATTGAGAAAGGTGCGACAATATTTACATTCATACATTTAGCCCATGTTTAAGGAGAAGCAGAGGAGTGGGGAGGGGAGGGGAGAGCGGGGGGAGAGGAGGGTTTCTTTAGTAGAGCCAGGGAGTAATGTCCTTATCTTTAAGCAACTGTCCATCTATGTAAAGTTTGTCCACTGAAATGATTGCTCGCTTACCGTCTCTGATCATCTGCTTGCGGATGGGAAAAAGTTGTTTGCGTCGGAGGATAATTTCTGGAGGTACTGGTCATTGATGCCATAGTCCGTGCCTTTTAACTGTCTGCCTTGCCGCTGTATCAGTTTCTTTTTGCTTGAAGTGCTCGAACTTGACGATTATCGGCCGGGGTCGGGTGGAGTTAGTGTGTTTCTGTCCCAGACGGTGAACGCGGTGGAAAGTGATGTCGTTGACTGTGTCGATGGGAAGTTTGAGCTGTTTAAGCATGAAGTCCTTAACTGCTTTCTCGGGTTGATCTGCGGCCGCGGGTGGTTCAGGGATGCCGGTGAAAATCATGTTGTCCCTCATGCTGCGTGCTTGCAGGTCCAGAATTGTCTCTTTCATGATTTTGTTTTCCGTTGTGAGTGAGGAAAGCTGTGTGGTTACGGATGAAAGCTGGGTGGACATAGATGAGACGGTATGCTGGAGTGACTTATTTTCTTGTGTGAGTGTGTCTAGTTGGAGTTGGCTGAACTCTAAACTGTTGCGGAGCAGTTGAAATTCTTTGTGGAGAGTCTCGATGAGAGCGACTCTGCCGTCCAGGCCAGTAAGTTTATTGTCTATAGTTGTGAACATGTTGAGTACCTCGGAGCAGCACGGTGGTGTCAGTGAAGGGGGGGAAGCGGGTGGTGAAGCGGAGTCCGAGGAAACAGTTGAGTTCGAGGTGCGTGGTTTTTTGGATTTCTGTGAGCGGCCCATGGTGCAGTAACTGTTGAAGTATTCGTCGATGTAGTCCTCGAGGTGATCCAGGTTTGTGTTTGTAATCCGGTTTGAAAAATAGGGGGAAAAAAAACAAAGATTCGGGCGAGATATATTTGTTTCGGGGCTGTCTAGCAGCAGGCTGCCATCTTGTCTCTCGCACAGTCTCGCGATCGTTGCAGTCACGCTGTCATCACGCAGTCCCTCTCATCACGCAGTCCCCTGATTATGACAACTTGACATTAAAGGGATAGTTCACCCAAAATTCAAATTGCACTCATTATCTACTCACCCTCATGTCGACTAAGGGCTGGGAGAAGTTTCAGAGTTATCCGTGCCTTCTCTGAGTTACAGGGGGTCTCGGCGTAGCAGTGCATGTCCACATAACGGTTGCAAATGGATACCACTTTTCTTTGTAACAAAAAGACACACCAAAAACATCCAAATACCTCCATGCTGCTCGTATGTAATGTCCGTCTTGTATTGAAGCCCTGAAATGCGAAATTGTTCCAAAAAAAAAATTAAATAAGTCTATATTTCAAGCTTGTTTGTAGCGGAAGCTCTTCCTGGTCCGTGTGGATTGTTTTTGTGTGTGCTGCTGCTTCTCATGTCCAGAGCCATGAGTACATAATTTGCACTTGCATTTTATTTTCTGCTTAGTATAAGTGAAGCTGTTTGTTTTAGGCCCTAACGCACCCAAGCTGTGACAAAGGCCTGCAAATCATGGGTTGTTGGCAGTTAAGCTAGCACTGGAGGAGTGGCGGCATCTGCTGGAGGGGACAGAACAATCCTTTGTCGTTTGGACTGACCACAAAAACCTCTCCTACATACAGTCAGCTAAGAGATTGAACTCACACCAAACCAGGTGGGATCTGTTCTTTAACAGTCGACTTCACCATTACCTATCGTCCTGGCTCTCCCAACCTTAAGCCTGACGCCCTCTCCCGCCAGTTTGTGTCCCACCACAGTTCCCCTGCTCCAAGAAATATTCTGTCTGCTGAACGTGTGGTGGGCATGCTTGTCTGGGAGGTTGAAAGGACAGTTAGAGATGCCCAGCGACAGTACCCTGACCCGGATACTGGGCCAAATAATCATTTGTTTGTTCCTGACTCTCTCTGTCCGCAGGTTTTGAAGTGGGGCCACCCCTCCCAGTTCACCTGTCACACCGGGATAAACCGGACCATCTCCCTCCTCCACCTTCTGGTGCCTGACATTGGATAGAGACATTCAAGAGTTTGTTGCAGCCTGTATGGTCTGTGCCCGGTGCAAGGCCCTTCATCAGGCCCCAGTGGGACTTCTGCAACCCCTACACATCCCAGGTAGACCCTGGTCACACATTGCTATAGGCTTTGTCACTGGCCTTCCGGTCTCCAAGGGGAATACATTCATTTTGACGGTTGTGGATCCTTTCTCTAAAGCTGCTCACTTTCTAGCCTTGCCCAAGCTCCGCACCGATCTAGAGACTGTTAACATCCTAGTTAACCACATGTTCTGAGTTTATGGTATTCCTTCTGATTTGGTGTCTGACCTCTGGGTATCACCTTCAATCCAATGGGCAAGCAGAGAGGTCTAATCAATTCCTGGAGTTTACCCTCCACTGTGTCGCTGCCGCCAACCCATGTTCATACAGCCCTCACCTCCCCTGGGTAGAGTACGACTGCAACACCCTGAACTGTTTGGCTACTGGCCGGTCCCCATTCGAGGCTTCACTTGGCTATCAGCCCCCCCTATTTCCGGTCCAGGAACGGGAAATAGCGGTCCCATCAGTGCATGAGTTCATCCAGAAGGCCCGGGAGGTGTGGAGGAGTGCTTGAATGGCCCTTGAGCGCACCCAGGTCACTAACCCAGACCCCACCAACCGGGCCAGTCCGTTTTGCTGTCCACCCGCAACGTTCCATTGGCCACCGAGTCCTGTAAGTTGTCACCCCGTTACATCAGTCCCTTCACCACTGAGAAGGTCGTAAATCCATCCACCGTCCGGTTGACCCTGCCCGACCCCACCTTCGATGTGTCGCAGCTCAAGTCGGTTTCCACCTGTCCCCTGTCCCCTCCTTCCTAGCCCCCACCTCATTGATGACCATCCTGCCTTCAGTGTGCAGTGTTTGGTGGACATTCAGCGTTGGGGATGGGGGCTCCAGTACCTGGTGGACTGGGAGGGGTATGGGCCCAAGGAGCGCTCATGGGTTCCTCACTCCCTCGACGGTGACTTCGTCGTGGGTTGCTGGGAGGTTCCCGTTGGGGGGGGGGTACTGTTAGGGGTTCCCTTGTGTCTCTCTCTTCCCTGTGTCTTGTCTGTGTCTCCATGTGTGTTTGTTTGCATCCAGGCTGGGCGGGCTGTCACCTGGTCTTCTCCCATCAGACTCTCCACTCAGCTGCAGCTCATCGCCATCATCTACAGTTGAAAGGCCTGTCCCCTCCCCAAGCTCGCCGCCAATTTGTTGTTAAACCTTCAGTGGTAACAGCTCGGCTCCACTTAATTGGTTTACACTCTTGTAGCATATGCAAACCATTTTTTCTGTGTTGTCTCACCAGTGTTTTCCCTGCCTGCAGTGTGTCCGGACTCGCCGTCTGTTCCTGTTCCGCCTTGCTCAGCCCCGTCTCCACTGGTTTCCGTCCCCCGTGGACCTGTCCTGTCTTGTGCCCTGCCAGTAACTGTCATCCTCCTGCTTCGACTCCTGTGTCTGCATTTTGGGTCCATACAGCATGAACCCATTCTAACAAGATTGCTGCATAAATCAAACCCTGTACACTACTGGTGAAACAGGATGCTACACTGTTGCATCAGACTCAAAATCAGAGGTCCCTGCTCCATGATATGAGATTACAGGAGATCAGTGTAGGGGATGGTTGGGACATGCATGCCATTTCTTCCCTTGTTCTGTTCCCTTATATAATCTCCCTTGCATCGCAATGGAGAATATACACTGTGATTTGGACGAGAATCTGTGGCCAGGCTGACAGCAGCGTGTGGACGGCCAGAAGGGTGAGGAGGACGACCAGAAGGACGAGGCTGGTGGTCAGCTTTATTTACAGCATTGTAGGCTACATATATTTTCCTTGTTTTTTGTTTATGTGTTTACAGTATATTATGCTGTACATATGTTCTTTTTACTCTGATGATGTATGGAAGTTACTTTATGTATGTGAATAAAAGTTGTTACAATTTCTTCAGCAGTATGAGTGCAATGTGACATGTCAAACCTCGGAGGCTACTCTTACCGAAAAATCTTTTTTTTTTTCCAGTTTTATCCACAATTGTATTCTGATAGCTACACAAAAAAACTAGTACAGTAATCATTATCAATTAAGGACTGGGCTAAGACTGAGAGGTGGACATGAGGGATATTTCAATGGTCCTCTGCCATAGTGACAAAACATCTACACATTTTGACTTGAAGTGCTCACACAATGCCAAAGGGACGATGCATTTTGGGGCTTCTGACTATTTATATGAGAAAATAATTTAGTTTCGACATGAGTGAACTGTTTTGGGAGAGGTATGAGCTTTTGCAAGTGACCTATGGTATTGTGCTGAACTGTAAGACTGTTTTGCCAAATGTGTAATTTCTGTTTCAAGAAATGAGCCAAACCAATTCAGAAAAGCTGTAATGTGGTCGGAACAATGGGATGTCGAGTAATTTTTGGAATGTGATGTCTGAATAATGGGATGTTGGAATTACAAGCGGATCCTGATGAAAATACTTAAATGAAGCTTTTAACACTTCACTGTAATGTAAACAGTCATGTTCATACACATGTGTGAGAAACATAAAGAACTTTAATGAATCAAATATCAATACACAAGGAAGATTAAACCGGATTGAGCACTTAACTTACAGCTCTTTTTTGTACGGTGGCCCTGAAAGGTCAAAGCACAAACACAATCAGGATACATCTGCATCAGTGTTGTTGAACAATATCATCACCATCATCAGAAAACAGTGAAGCCTGTACATACATGTTTACTGAGGCCCCTCCCAATGGGAAAGCATCAAAGCATCTCCTCACCTAACATCAAGTTTATTTTCTGTACAATTAAATGTACAATATAATAAAAATATTCTCACATGGGCATTAATATCCCCTCCCTTGTCTATTGTATGCAGATGTGTTTTGTGTTTTGTTTAGTTGCAGTGCTTTGACCTTCAGGGCCAAACAGACAAAAAAACAGACAGTTATGTTACCAGAGAGAGATGAACAGTTATGATGAAGTGAACAGTGGTTACTGCTGAACCTGAAACACAGTGGCTATAATTATTATTTTACGATATTGTTGAAGCAGCTGATATGTTTTTTTCAGTTTACGCCAACTTTGTTCTTGTGGAGAACAGCTGTGAGTCTCTGTCTGACCTCTTTGATCTGCAGCCCATAGATCACAGAGTTCAAAGCCGGTAAGACCACGTGACCCAGCACAGACGCCACTTTCCTGTGGTCTGACAGCTGAGGGAAACGGTGCAGAATGACGATGATGAAGGCCGACACCAGCAATATAGTGTACACAGTCAAGTGTGTGGCACAGGTCTGCAGCGCTTTGCTGTTCAGCGCCTTGTTTTTACTGCCCAGGCACACAACAGCGATCTTCAGGTAGGTGAGCGTGACACTGCCGATGGAGGAGCCCAGCAGCACCACAGTGTAGCCGAGGCCGTAGATCTGGTTGATGAGGAGGCTCTCACAGGAGAGCTTGAAGACGGAAGCATTATCACAGAAAAGGTTGGATATAAAGGATCTGCAGCGAGACAAGCGGATGCTGAGGCCCAACAGGATGGACACCAGCACCGTGGTAGTTCCCCAGGCAGCGAGTGATAGGTTCAGCACCATCCTGTTGGTCATGATGGTGGCGTAACGGAGCGGGCTGCAGATGGCCACATAGCGGTCAAAGGCCATGATCATAAGCACAGTGTGGGAGGTGCTGGCGTGGAGGTGAACACAGAAGGCCTGAATCACACAGCTGATGTAGTGGATGTACCGCTCTGAGTGGACAAATAACAGATCTCTGAGGACGTGAGGGATAATTATTGTGGCTCCAAATGCATCATTAATACTCATGTTGCAGAGGAGCAGGTACATGGGCTGATGGAGGGTCCTGCTGCTGAAGATCAGGACCACCAGGCCCAGGTTGGACACCATGATGAAGATGTACATGAAGAGGAGGAGGATGAATGCAGGGCTGGAGAACTGAGAGGTTACCTTTAACCCCTCCAGCATTAAGATATCTGTAATGAAAGTCTGATTCTCCATCATGAACCTGTGACAGCTCAGAGAAAAGCAGCTAAACACAGTGAAAAGAGAGTTCATGTGAACCCACACACTCAGTTATATCTCAACTAATAAGTCATTAGTCATCATAGCAACATTTACAGTCACTGTTTACCCCTCTGCTTTGGCACACATGAAGACACACATGCACACACACTTTCTGCAGACACATTGCTGCTCATCTCCGGTGTATCACAACATACACACAACAAATCTAACCACATTCAACTGAATATGTAGCTCATTATCTCAGTCATGGTTAAGTGTGCATGCATGTTGGGGTAGGTGTCAAAGTCCAGAACCACATTTATTCTGCTGTGATCTCTCTGTTGAGAAACACACACACACACACACACTCACACACCACCCTGGACCAAACTGAGACAGCTCACACTTTTATATTGTGCCTCGGTGGCCGTGAGCAGCAGTGTCACACACTAACATGTCAGCTGTTGCTTGGTGACAGTTGATAGGTGGCATTATCATCCTCATCCTAATCACCACCACCATCATCATCATCATGGGTGTCTGCTGCAGATCAATGCATGAAAGAGACACATAGCAGCTGAAAGGTTTTATAAATAAATATTAATATGTCAGTCACCTCATACTTGAAGGAGTTTGCATGTGGTGTAAACACACACACACACACACACACACACACACACACACACACACACACACCGCTAGGCGGGTGCACCTCAAGCCAAACATGCAGAATTGAAAGGCGTGCGGCATACAACATAATATTCAACAATTTGACAGTTTGACCAGACAAGGACAAAAGATCGATACCAAGAATACACTGTTTCGGATCCATTACCATAGCTTGTCTATCTCTGTTTGGACAGTAGACCAGAATATTTTAATCAATGGACATGACCACATTAAATGAAAGTAAGTGCCTGGTTGTTTTTGACACTTCTTGCATGCTACAGAACATGAGTCATCATATTTGCTACGTATTTTAGGAGTCACATGCAGTTTATTAATTATCTTATACTGTGTTTCATGTGATTTGTCTGATCTAGTAATTTTCTTGGCATTATATAAAACCTTATGCCAGGTCTGGTCATCTAGGTGAACACCAAAGCCAAAGTCTTTTTCCCAACTATTTTTGATATTACTTATAGAACCATCAGCAACTGATCGTATATATAAGTGATCACTTTCTTATTAGGGCCACGGGCAATCGCACCGGGCACTGATCCCTACAGCTATGAAATAGCTGCAGGGACCAGTGCCCGGGCGAAGCCCGGGCACTACTGTTATTGTGTGGATTTTTTCTTCTTCTTATTAGGGCCGCGGGCAATCGCACCGGGCACTGGTCCCAACAGCTATGAAATAGCTGCAGGGACCAGTGCCCGGGCGAAGCCCGGGCACTACTGTTATTGTGTGGATTTTTTCTTCTTATTATTATTAGGGCCACGGGCAATCGCACCGGGCACTGGTCCCAACAGCTATGAAATAGCTGCAGGGACCAGTGCCCGGGCGAAGCCCGGGCACTACTGTTATTGTGTGGATTTTTTCCTAGTTAGTGTGACTGCTGAAGCAGTCACACTATTGTTCTTCTGTTTGGCCATTTTCTTCCGCCTTTTTACGGTCTTCTTCTAGTCCTTCATACTTTGTGCTATTTCAACAATTCATATATCAAAACGTGCAGCTTTTTTTGAACTTTATCGGCATTACTTTTCTCTTTTTAACTATTTATACTTTTTCAAATATTTAACTTTTTCACAAAAAATCTCACATTCATCAAAGTCTCAACCTCTCTTCTCCACAACTCCACTGTAGTGTAGGGGTTAGGGTGGATGCCTTCCAACCCTAAGGTCACTGGTTCGAATCCAAGGGAAGAACTCTTGTTATGTTATGTTGAATTCTGCTCTCCTCCCCCGCCTTCAATTGGTTACAGGTGTTTGTTATCTCCTTGATTACTCATACCAGTTTGCAGCACATCATCACATTACAATGAATGACAACAGTTTTGAAAGCAGTGTGCTCTCTGTAGCCGAGTGGCAGAGGAAAGGTTTAGTGATCATATGGTCATGGGTTCGATTCCTGCCTCAGTCTTTTCACTTCATTGCTTGACTTTTGATTCCAATTATTCAGCTGTCATTGGACAGTCTTTGATTCCTCATAGTATAAAGCTCATTGTAACTCAGGTTCTCTGTGGCCATATGGTTAGTGCTCAGCCTGAAATTCACAGACATTTTCATTCTAAGTCATTCAAGCTTGACTCTCAAGCTTTCTTGATGTTGACAGTGTGCAGATCATTAACAGACAACAGTCTCTTTAACTGTGTGTGCACTGTGGCCTAGAGGCAGAGTGGAAGTCTAATGACCATGAGGATGTGGGTTCGATTCTGACCTTGGTCTAACATTTGTATGGTGATCACAGCTTGCACTATTTGCTAATTCTGCAACAGCGTTCAGTTGCTATCAGCAGTCACACCATTTCCATTCTTGGAAATGCTTTTTCTAGTTATTTTTCCACTTCCGGCCAACTTTCGGTTCGCTACTAGTCCTGCAACTCGAAGAGTTGCAGGACAAATTATATATCAAAATGTGCGTCCTGATCGGGATCGGTGTGCTATTACTTTTCTCAACAGTGTACGAATTATTCGCGACGTAAGTCGCGATTTACTGCGCAAAATTTTTGCATGTAAGTCAATGGGACGGGCGGGAAAAAAAGAGCGAAAAAGACCAATCATTGGAGTTTAACAAAAGTCTACTGCTCAGGCATACTTTCACCTAGAGACTCCATTTAAACTTTAAACAGTAGACAAAAGTCTTGTGTATTGTCGTATTACTCCACGTTTTGATAGGTCATATAGTTTTTGATCAATCCCTGATCAATGACCATGATCATTTTTGGAGAAATTATGAGTTTATAATGGGTGTGTATTGCATAGAATGTTCGTGTCAGAGTGCGTGACATCATCAGTTAGAGTGGGAGAGAGTGAAGAAACATTCTGTATTTTTTCTGGATAAACTGTGAGCACGGCCACAATTTACACTCTACAGACATAATTTTTTCAGAATTTGTAAGACAAACTTGTTATCTCTCATGTCATGTGCTCAAAATATCAGAGAGACTTACAGAACTTACAGAATCAGCCTCTGAGTGCGGCCACGTCTGTCCCTGCTCCTCATTGAGTCCAATACAAATATTTTCTTAGAGGAGCAGAACGGCCTGATGTTTTAAAACTGCCAGCGTCGCCAAAATATTTACTGTAGAAACACCAAATCGTACCGAAATTTTCAGTAAGTCCTTAGAGCAACGTTGATCTGTGTTTTGTTCTGATAGGAGTTACCGTTTTGTCATGCTAAGCCTAAATGTGAGACCGGTTTAGAGGCAGAAAATGGCTCTTTTTCTCCACGTTTCTGTCTGTCTCAGCCTGCGGGGGCCCCTATCGCCGTGGTAACCTCTTTGATCCTCAGGCCAGAGCTCGTTAACTTCATAAACAATCCACCTGGCGCTCGTTTAAATGTTTATAAACACAGACACAGCTAAATCAGACTGACACAGGATGCAGCTACTAACTAACTATGTGTCAAGTCAGTCACACACACACAGACTCTAGAGCCAGCTTCATGTGATTACAGTCACACACACACACACACACACACACAAACACACACACACCTTCATGTGATTAAAACACAGTTAACGTGCAACAGAATTTAAACTTAAACCATGATTTCATCTGGTTTTAAAGTTAAACCTTGTTGGTGTCACACACACACACACACACACACACACACACACACACACACACACACACACACACACACACACACACACACACACACACAGGTAACCTAATGTGGTTACAGCTCCTCCATATCAGTGCTTATAGAAAGATGATCATGTGTCTGTCTGATCAGCTCTGTCTTGCGCTTAAGATCGTGGGTTTGATTCCCATGTTGACAGAGATGGCAAAATCGGCAGTAGCCCCGCGGCCCATTCAAAATTTCCCGAGAGGAAATTTTCTAGTTATTAGTGTGAATGCTGGAAGCATTCACAGTATTGTTATTCTGTTCGGCCATTTTGTTTCTTTAAACTTATTATTAGGGCCACGGGCAATCGCCCCGGGCACTGGTCCCAACAGCTATGAAATAGCTGCAGGGACCAGTGCCCGGGCGAAGCCCGGGCACTACTGTTATTGTGTGGATTTTTTCTTATTATTAGTGTGAATGCTGGAAGCATTCACACTATTGTTATTCAAATCTTTATACTTATTAGGGCCACGGGCAATCGCACCGGGCACTGATCCCTACAGCTATGAAATAGCTGCAGGGACCAGTGCCCGGGCGAAGCCCGGGCACTACTGTTATTGTGTGGATTTTTTCCTAGTTATTTTTCCACTTCCGGCCAACTTTCGGTTCGCTACTAGTCCTGCAACTCGAAGAGTTGCAGGACAAATTATATATCAAAATGTGCGTCCTGATCGGGATCGGTGTGCTATTACTTTTCTCAACAGTGTACGAATTATTCGCGACGTAAGTCGCGATTTACTGCGCAAAATTTTTGCATGTAAGTCAATGGGACGGGCGGGAAAAAAAGAGCGAAAAAGACCAATCATTGGAGTTTAACAAAAGTCTACTGCTCAGGCATACTTTCACCTAGAGACTCCATTTAAACTTTAAACAGTAGACACAAGTCTTGTGTATTGTCGTATTACTCCACGTTTTGATAGGTCATATAGTTTTTGATCAATCCCTGATCAATGACCATGATCATTTTTGGAGAAATTATGAGTTCATAATGGGTGTGTATTGCATAGAATGTTCGTGTCAGAGTGCGTGACATCATCAGTTAGAGTGGGAGAGAGTGAAGAAACATTCTGTATTTTTTCTGGATAAACTGTGAGCACGGCCACAATTTACACTCTACAGACATAATTTTTTCAGAATTTGTAAGACAAACTTGTTATCTCTCATGTCATGTGCTCAAAATATCAGAGAGACTTACAGAACTTACAGAATCAGCCTCTGAGTGCGGCCACGTCTGTCCCTGCTCCTCATTGAGTCCAATACAAATATTTTCTGAGAGGAGCAGAACGGCCTAATGTTTTAAAACTGCCAGCGTCGCCAAAATATTTACTGTAGAAACACCAAATCGTACCGAAATTTTCAGTAAGTCCTTAGAGCAACGTTGATCTGTGTTTTGTTCTGATAGGAGTTACCGTTTTGTCATGCTAAGCCTAATTGTGAGACCGGTTTAGAGGCAGAAAATGGCTGTTTTTCTCCACGTTTCTGTCTGTCTCAGCCTGCGGGGGCCCCTATCGCCGTGGTAACCTCTTTGATCCTCAGGCCAGAGCTCGTTAACTTCATAAACAATCCACCTGGCGCTCGTTTAAATGTTTATAAACACAGACACAGCTAAATCAGACTGACACAGGATGCAGCTACTAACTAACTATGTGTCAAGTCAGTCACACACACACACACACACAGACTCTAGAGCCAGCTTCATGTGATTACAGTTACACACACACACACACACACACACACACACACACACACACACACACACACACACACACACACACACAGTTAACCTAATGTGGTTACAGCTCCTCCATATCAGTGCTTATAGAAAGATGATCATGTCTGTCTGATCAGCTCTGTCTTGACCTTAAGATCGTGGGTTTGATTCCCATGTTGACAGAGATGGCACAACCCGCAGTAGCTCCCGTGGCCCATTCAAAATTTCCCGAGAGGAAATTTTCTAGTTATTATTATTAGTGTGAATGCTGCAAGCATTCACACTATTGTTATTCAAATCTTTATACTTATTATTATTATTATTCTTACTTCTTCCACCCTTTTTCAGCAGTTTTCTGCTCCTTCATACTTTGTGCTATTTCAACAATTCATATATCAAAACGTGCAGCTTTCTCAGGACAATATTGCTATGACTTTTCTCTTTCATATTATTTATACTTTTTAAAATATTTAACTTTTTGTGCAATTTTTCTCTCATAGGAAATACATTGAAACAGTCTTCAAACTCTTCAAATCTTCTGCTTCATTCAGCCTCTAATAGCTTCAGCATACTTTCAGCTACAGACTTCATTCAACTTTTAAACTGTTCACAAACCTTTCAACTATTCAGCTATATCTCAGCTTATTGATATCTTCAACAGTTTCAGATATATGTATAGTTTTAAAATCATTAAAATTTCTGACAAAATTCAGATTTAACATGAAAGTCAATGGGACGGAATGTTCGGACGTTGGCAGTTGGCAGAGTGACAGAGGGTCTAAAAATCCTCTCACATTTTTCTCTCTATCCTGTCAGCACGGCCACAGATTACACTCTACACACATAATTTCGGGCATGCTTGTAGACAAGCTCATCCTCGATCTCTTCATGTGCTCAAAAAACCAGAGAGACGAACACAATTTAAACTGGGAGCCTCTGAGTGCGGCCAGTTTCCTCTCTCCTCTCATTGACTCCCATTCAAAAGTAGGCGCTGATTTTCTAAACGTCCCAAAGTTTCCAACCTGCGACACAATCAACAATTTTTACTCTAGAAACACCAAAGTGACACGGACGCGTTCAGCAGGGTCTTATGGTTCGGAAAATGTAAACCTTTTGCTCGTACTAAGTACAGATTTGTCGTACATTTGATCTGTTTGAGGGTGTCACAGAGCAGTTAAAGCCTATGGTTAAAGCTGCCACCATGCTGTGGCATGGTCTGTCTGTCTGTCTCTCTATCTCTCTGTCTATCTATCTATCTATCTATCTATCTATCTATCTATCTATCTATCTATCTATCTATCTATCTATCTATCTATCTATCTGTGGGTGTGTGTCACCCTCTCTATCTGTCTCTCTCTCTTTGTCTGTCTGTCTGTCTGTCTGTCTGTCTCTCTATCTCTCTCTCTCTCTATCTATCTATCTATCTATCTATCTATCTATCTATCTATCTATCTATCTACCTATCTATCTATCTATCTATCTATCTATCTATCTATCTATCTATCTATCTATCTATCTATCTATCTATCTGTGGGTGTGTGTCACCCTCTCTATCTGTCTCTCTCTCTTTGTCTGTCTGTCTGTCTGTCTGTCTGTCTGTCTGTCTGTCTGTCTGTCTGTCTGTCTATCTATCTATCTATCTATCTCTCTCTCTCTCTTTCTCTCTCTCTGTGTCACCCTCTCTATTTGTCTCTCTCTCTTCTCTCTGGGTCTGTCTGTCTGTCTGAAATGATATTATTCATACTATATACTATAAACTTCTAAATGATAATAATTATAATCCCTCCCTTCCTCCCTCTCTCTATCCTTCCCTCTCTCCCTCCCTTCCTCCCTCTCTCTATCCTTCCCTCTCTCTCTTCTGTCTCCCTCCCTTCTTCCCTCTCTCCTTCCCTTCCTCCCTCTCTCTATCCTTCCCTCTCCTTATCTCTCTCTCTTCTCCCTCCCTCTCTCTCCCTCTCTCCTTCTCTCTATATCTATCTATCTATCTATCTGTCTGTTTGTCTATTTATCTATCTGTCTGTCTGTCTATTTATCTATCTGTCTGTCTATCTATCTACCTGTGTGTGTGTGTGTGTGTGTGTGTGTGTTTCACTCTCTGTCTCTCTTTCTCCCTCTGTCACCCTCTCTATCTGTCTCTCTCTCTCTGTCCATCTATCTATCTATCTATCTATCTATCTATCTATCTATCTATCTATCTATCTATCTATCTATCTATCTATCTATCTATCTATCTATCTATCTATCTATCTATCTATCTATCTATCTATCTATCTATCTACCTATCTATCTATCTATCTTATTATTCTTACTTCTTCCGCTCTTTTTCAGGATCTAACTCCTCCTTCATACTTTGTGCTATTTCAACAATTCATATCTATCACACACATTCTCTCTCAGTCTGTCAGTGTCACACACACACACACACACACACACACACACACACACACACACACACACACACACAAATGGACACACACTAACTACCACACACACACACACACACACACACACACACACACACTTTTCCTACAGTTGTCTGACTGTTTTGTATGTACCTCTCTATCTTCCTGTTGTAGTTAATGGACTTGTTGCTGTTAATTTTGTTCTTTAGCTATTTAAACTGAAAATACACATTTCCCCATTTTGGTCATGTTGAACACATTGTTTTACACGTATCCTAAACTACTGAGGCTCTGCTCAACCATTTCACACCATTAAACCCGCTGTTTACATGTTCTACTCCTCAGCTAATGCTCGATCTATATTCTTCAACAATGTTCTTCTGCTGTCAGTTTACAATGTATTTCAGTAGGCATTAACTTTTTTCCTAATTCAGGAATTTTTCAAAC
>NC_140920.1:31259360-31308503 GCF_045865225.1 Trachurus japonicus
TGCCACACAGGTGTAATCAATCAGATCATTAGGGAGGGAGGAGTTCTGTGGCGCTTATCAACAGTTTTACTTTCTGCACATGTACACGCAGGCAGAGAGACCGTCAGACTCACACACCCAGAGACACACACAGGTTTTCATATGGGATTAGAATACTGACATAAATCGTGCACGCGCAATGAGACTCGCGCGCGCGCAAATGAGATCCGAGCGTGTGGAAATCAAACACCTGCGAGCGCATTTTTTTCCCCCGAGCGCTTTTCCAAGCACTCGCGAGCAATTTTGTATCCTGCATCTCTGCCCCCTGAGCAATATTGTAGCCTGCAAGGAGAAAAACAGCTCGCGCGCGCGCAGAGTCCGCTCGCAGTACTTTCCCCTGCTCGCGCGCACGCAGACTCGCGCTCGAAACTCTCCTCTCCTCGCGCAGAAAACTGTCCCCTGCTCGCGCGCGAGTGATTGTTTTTAGGGGGCGGTTTTTGTCAGTAGGGGGGCGGGCCTGAGGGCATGCCAATCACCGTTGTATCCCCCAATATAATTGGTTGGGGGTATTGGCCAATTGGACAGCAGGGTACGGCAACATTACTAGGACAAACGGGACAAACCACACAGCCCTGAAGGCCTGAATGACATGTGATTTTGTGTCTTGACTTCAAACTTGAAAGGAGCTGGCTTAAGTTCAGGAAGTGGCGGAGTTGTGCATACAGACTGCAGCAAATAATAAAATAAAATAAAAATAATTAAAAAAATAATAAGAAGGCCGTGGTTCCGATCCGACCAGAGGTTATTAATGTTTTAGATCTAAACTCAGCACGTCCGGACAGTGTTGTTCGGCCTGACCATCGAAAGCTCTGTGGCCGGAGCAACACATTTATTTAGAAATTTAATCACTAGTTAACTTCAATGAATGTGTGCTCCAGATCCCTCTATTACTCTTTTAAACAGTAAACATTAGTTGACTATATTATTTTTTTTTTTCCATCTTCGCTGAGCATAAGATTTGTTCAGAATTAAATAAAAGCCTCTCCCATATAGACACCTGTCCCAAATATAGCAGCTGGAGAAATAGCCTACTATATTGACACACATCTGCTTCCATCCCATCTATTTTTTTAAATAATTTTTGGTAACACTACATAATATGACCCGCTTCTTACTGTGTACTTACCGTTCTATTACTTTACACCAGTTCCACAGGCGCAGGCTATTCATTCTCTCTCAAATGCACATCTATGGAAGTCTTGTATTGTCATCCCAGGACGAAACACAAACAATACATAATGTAATAATATACATATCTTTAAATGCAATAATGAGTCATTCAGAGATTTATAAAATGTTTTCATTACTGAATTACACAGAAACCACACAGCAGGTGCTATTCTCTCCTCCATACTTTGTGAGTACAGTAATGTAATTAATTACTGTTTAGGTAGAGCCTACAGTAATTTCCCTGGAAGTACAGCCTAACAATGGGGAACCAGTCTGGATTATGAAATTAGCATTGCTCTCTGGTCCTTGGTGTGTATTTTGGCACTCAGATGTTTACCTCTAGAACAAAGTTATTTCAATGCTTCACAAGATAACATCATCTGAATATAATACAAAGATGAACAAAGTGTTATAAACTGTTGAATTCAGTTTTAATCCTTTATTGTGATCTTTTTCACTGGAGTGTGGCACTCAATGATGGAGACTGAAGAATGGATGGGCTCCTCTGGATAAAGGGTGATCTTGATCCAGCTGCTCGGGTCAAGGCAGAGAGATCAGGTGGCTCGCCATCTCCCTCGTCAGGTATCGTTTCCATGGGATCTCAAAAACCTCATCTGTGTAGAAACAGAGCTATTGCTATTGTGTATCACATACTGTACAGTAAATACATCACTGTAACACAAAGTGAGAAGATTAATCACTTTTAACCGTGCAGTTTTTCTCATCATGGAATAGCCTACTTTATCCAGTTTTTACCTTTCACATCATGAATCATTAGCCTTTTAAACCATAACTTGTAATTTTTAAGCATATTAATCAGTTACAAATTATACGTACTTTTTCTTAAACTATTGAGTGAATGTTTTAACCATTTATTTAGCATCTTCAATGTAGGTATAAATACAAAATCAATGCTATTACCACACTGTTTCACAACTGTAGGCTGCACCAGTACACATACTGTTAACGTTACTCTTGACTGATTTCATCATTAATAACATTCATAACCAATAGTAAAGTTAGGTAATGGAGCTAATGTGTACAGTACTAACACAAATACCAACGGATACAAACTCAAAGCAGAACAACCGCAACACTTTACAGATCCCGGTTAGCCTGGTGCAGGGGAAAGCACTATCATCTTTAGCACAAGCTAACATCGCTAGCTGCATTAGCATAGCTACGTAACTCACCAAGACGTTTATAGACGCGCTGAAACTGCCGTCGGTTCATCCCTCTCGTCTCCGCTGAGTGTTTGTTCTCTGTTTATATCATATCACATCGTAGACATTGCGTAATTTCCCTCATTTCTCCACTTCGTCTCCTCCTGTCGTCCCTGTGGCTGTGTCAACAAGCTGCGTCCTCGCTGTGAGGTGGGACTTTCTACCTTCTCAACAGGCAACCAATGACAAGTGAGCAGCTTCTGGTCTGACCAATGACAGATGGTCAAAGGTGAGTGACTGTGATTGACACCTTATGTGATCAATAATAGCAGCGTAATTAGACAGGTTAGAATCAAATTGGATGAAATAAGGTGTCAATCACAGTCACTCACCTTTGACCATCTTCAAAGATCGTCTCCATCATTGAGTGCCACACTCCAGTGAAAAAGATCACAATAAAGGATTAAAACTGAATTCAACAGTTTATAACACTTTGTTCGTCTTTGTATTATATTCAGATGATGTTATCTTGTGAAGCATTGAAGTAACTTTGTTCTAGAGGTAAACATCTGAGTGCCAAAATACACACCAAGGACCAGAGAGCAATGCTAATTTCATAATCCAGACTGGTTCCCCATTGTTAGGCTGTACTTCCAGGGAAATTACTGTAGGCTCTACCTAAACAGTAATTAATTACATTACTGTACTCACAAAGTATGGAGGAGAGAATAGCACCTGCTGTGTGGTTTCTGTGTAATTCAGTAATGAAAACATTTTATAAATCTCTGAATGACTCATTATTGCATTTAAAGATATGTATATTATTACATTATGTATTGTTTGTGTTTCGTCCTGGGATGACAATACAAGACTTCCATAGATGTGCATTTGAGAGAGAATGAATAGCCTGCGCCTGTGGAACTGGTGTAAAGTAATAGAACGGTAAGTACACAGTAAGAAGCGGGTCATATTATGTAGTGTTACCAAAAATTATTTAAAAAAATAGATGGGATGGAAGCAGATGTGTGTCAATATAGTAGGCTATTTCTCCAGCTGCTATATTTGGGACAGGTGTCTATATGGGAGAGGCTTTTATTTAATTCTGAACAAATCTTATGCTCAGCGAAGATGGAAAAAAAAAAAAATATAGTCAACTAATGTTTACTGTTTAAAAGAGTAATAGAGGGATCTGGAGCACATATTCATTGAAGTTAACTAGTGATTAAATTTCTAAATAAATGTGTTGCTCCGGCCACAGAGCTTTCGATGGTCAGGCCGAACAACACTGTCCGGACGTGCTGAGTTTAGATCTAAAACATTAATAACCTCTGGTCGGATCGGAACCACGGCCTTCTTATTATTTTTTTAATTATTTTTATTTTATTTTATTATTTGCTGCAGTCTGTATGCACAACTCAGCCACTTCCTGAACTTAAGCCAGCTCCTTTCAAGTAAAATGCGCTCGCGCGCGCGCAGAGTCCGCTCGCAGTACTTTCCCCTGCTCGCGCGCGAGCTGTTTTTCTCCTTGCAGGCTACAATATTGCTCAGGGGGCAGAGATGCAGGATACAAAATTGCTCGCGAGTGCTTGGAAAAGCGCTCGGGGGAAAAAAATGCGCTCGCAGGTGTTTGATTTCCGCACGCTCGGATCTCATTTGCGCGCGCGCGAGTCTCATTGCGCGTGCACGATTTATGTCAGTATTCTAATCCCATATTTTCAGCTCAAATTCATCAGCCTCTCAATTACTTTATACTTTTGATGTAAACATCTCCAACAATTTATATTTTTCTCATGAATTTAAGTTCAGACGTTTAGTCTTTCCAACTCTATTAATAGTAGTACAATTACAGGTGGAGCCTGGGATATAGGATGCAGCTTTTAACATGTGTCAAATCTATCTATCTATCTATCTATCTATCTATCTATCTATCTATCTATCTATCTATCTATCTATCTATCTATCTATCTATCTATCTATCTATCTATCTATCTATCTCTTTTTTCAAACCCTTTGTCTCTTTTTTCACTTTTTCTTTCCTTCTTTTACTCCTTCATTTGTATTTTACATAACTTGTTTCTATATTTCCCTCTCCATCCATCCATCCATCCATCCATCCATCCATCCATCCATCCATCCATCCATCCATCTACTTCGTTCTATCTATCATCCCCCTCTCTCTTTTTCTTCTTTCTTTCTTTCTTTCTTTCTTTCTTTCTTCTACCCCATTTCTTTTTACTTCTTTGTTTCTTTCTACTCCTTTTCTCTTTCTTTGTTTCTACCCCATTTCTTTGTTTCTTTCTTTCTTTCTTTCTTTCTTTCTTTCTTTCTTTCTTTCTTTCTTTCTTTCTTTCTTTCTTTCTACCGCTCTCCGTATATCTCTCTCTTTCATTTATCCACCCCAATTTCTTTCCTTCTTTCTTACTACCCCTCTGTCTCTTTCATTCATTCTCTATTCTCTTTATCTTCTATCTTTCTGTTTTTCTTTCCTTTGTCTTTCTCTATCTACCCTTCTCTCTGTGTCTTTTTCTTTCTTTCTTTCTTTCTTTCTTTCTTTCTTTCTTTCTTTCTCCATCAACCCTTCCCATTTTCTTTCTTTCCTTCTGTCCTTTTCTTTTTTCTCTCTTGTTCCAATCTTTTTCTTTCTTTCTTTCTTTCTTTCTACCGCTCTCTGTATATCTCTCTCTTTCATTTATCCACCCCAATTTCTTTACTTCTTTCTTACTACCCCTCTGTCTCTTTCATTCATTCTCTATTCTCTTTATCTTCTATTATTCTGTTTTTCTTACCTTTTTCTTTCTCTATCTACCCTTCTCTCTGTGTCTTTTTCTTTCTTTCTGTCCTTTTGTTCTTTCTTTCTTTCTTTCTCCATCTACCCTTCCGATTTTCTTTCTTTCCTTCTGTCCTTTTCTTCTTTCTTTCTTTCTTTCTTTCTTTCTTTCTTTCTTTCTTTCTTTCTTTCTTTCTTTCTTTCTTTCTTTCTTTCTTCAGCTCATTTAGCATTGTTTCAACAATTTCTTCAGCTCATTCAGCATTGCTTTCAGCATTCACACCATTTCCATTCTTGGAAATGTTTCCAGCAGTCACACTATTGTTCTTCTGTTTGGCCATTTTCTTCCGCCTTTTTACGGTCTTCTTCTAGTCCTTCATACTTTGTGCTATTTCAACAATTCATATATCAAAACGTGCAGCTTTTTTTGAACTTTATCGGCATTACTTTTCTCTTTTTAACTATTTATACTTTTTCAAATATTTAACTTTTTCTGATTTTTTTCAGCTTTATAATGTGTGTGTATTGCGTCTAACGAGCAGAGCTAGAGTGGTGCTAGAGTGGAGAGAGACAAAAAAAACATTCTAGAGTTTTTCTGGCTAAACTGTCAGCATGGCCACAAATTAAACTCTAGACACATTATTTTCTCCAGTTTTGTAGCCACACTTGTCTTCTGGCTAAAATTCTGGTCAAAAATGCAAAGAGACTTAGATAATAATTTAAAATATTTTTTAAATGCAGCCAGGGAGCTCTCTGCTCTCATTCAGCCCAATGCATTTTTTTCACATCAGCAGGAGAAGGAGCTCAACTTTGTAACTTGCTGTTAAGTGCTTTTTAATTCATTTTAATTCACCAAAAAATAGTCACAGGTCACAAAAAAGTCCTCTTCTTACTTGGTGTGGCTAATTTATACTAATTTCTTTTTATTTTAAGCATGCTTGCACTATTTTCACAAAAGTGTCCTCTACTTACTTGTTGTGGTTAATTTCTGCACTTTCCTTACTTTTTTTTTTAAGCAGAAGCCAGTGATCCTCTTATCAAAGGTTTTCTTTGCCCCTCACATACTGTCTCTGCCTGTAGCCTAGTGGTTAGCTTGCTGAGCTGGAGACCTGAAGGTTGCTGGTTCAAATCTTGCCTCAACAACAAATATAGTGAATTATTTTCCCAGTCGTCCTCTGTTGACTTCTGATAACTTGCTTCATGTTGAAACTGCTGCTCTCAGCCTGAAATTCACAGAAATTTTCATTCTAAGTCATTCAAGCTTGACTCTCAAGCTTTCTTGATGTTGACAGTGTTTCCAACAGGTGCAGCTCGTTAACTTCAGAGTGAGACAGAGTGCAGATAATTAACAGACAACAGTCTCTGCAACTGTGTGTGCACTGTGGCCTAGAGGCAGAGTGGAAGTCTACTGACCATGAGGTTGTGGGTTCGATTCCGACCTTGGTCAAACATTTGTATGGTGATCACTGCTTGCACTATTTGCTAATTCTGCAACAGCGTTCAGCTGCTTTCAGCAGTCACACCATTTCCATTCTTGGAAATGCTTTTTCTAGTTAGCATTCACACTATTGTTATTCGGTTCGGCCATTTTCTGCCTTTCTTCGGCATTTAACTAGTCCTTCATACTTTGTGCTATTTCAACAATTCTCACATCAAAATGTTCAGCCTTTTCGGGACAGGTGTGCTATTACTTTTCTCTTTTCAACAATTCATACTTTTTGCAATATTCAACTATTTCTGATTTTTTTTCCCCATAGAGAATGCATTGGAACAGTCTTGAAACTCTTCAAATCTTCTTACTTCTTTCAGCCTTTAAAGCGTCCACATACTTTCAGCTAGAGACTTCATTCAAATTCTGAGCTGTAGACAAACTTCTAATGTATTCATCCTGTATTTACAAATTTTTCATAGCTTGTACCGTTTTTGAGATAAATCCTTTAAAAGCACATGAGGATTTCTGACAAATTTCACACTTTTCAATGAGTGTGTATGGGGTTGGGTCAGAGTGGGTGACGTCATCGTAGAGTGCAGGAGATCCAAAAAAGCGACCGGAACTTTTCTTCTGAAACTGCCAGCAAAGCTACAAATGACACTCTACACTCATGATTTTGGAAACAGTTTGTAGCCACACTTGTCTTCTGTCTCACAATGCCGTCAAAAATGCACAGAGACTCAGAGAATAATTAAAAAAATTTTTTTAATGCAGCCTGGGTGCTCTCTCTCTGCCATTCAGCCCAATGCATTTTTTTTCACAGCAGAGTAGCAGGAGCTCAACTTTTTAATTCACTGTAATGGGCATTATACTTTGTTTGATTTCATCAAAAAATAGTCACAAGTCACAAAAAAGTCCTCTACTTACTTGTTGTCGCTCATTTATACTATTGTCTGCTTTTTTTAAGCATCATTGAAAAATCTCACATTCATCAAAGTCTCAACCTCTCTTCTCTACAACTCTGTCTGTAGTCCAGTGGGTAAGGTGGCTGCTTCTCAACCCTAAGGTCACTGGTTCGAATCCAAGGGGAGTACTCTTTTTATGTTATGTTGAATTCTGCTCCCCTCCCCCACCCTCAATTGGTTACAGGTGTTCGTTAAGAGACGCATTAATTGCTTCTGCCACCGTTTGCAGCACATCATCACATTACAATGGCAACACACTTATGTCTGTGCTCTCTGTGGCGAAGTGGCAGAGTAAATGTTTACTGATCATGAGGTCATGGGTTCGATTCCTGCCTCATTCATGTCGTACTTTCTGCTAGAGACTTCATTCAAATTCTGATTTGTGGACGAACTTCCAATGGCTCATTTATGATGCTTTTTTAAAGACCCACTCCCGTGAAAATCGTGTTTTTTGAGCTTTTCACGTTTCATGTTCCTGTGGCATTTTTCTTGTGTTAGAGCACATATCAGCAGAAAAGGAAGTGCAAAATTGCATTTCTGAGTTTTTCTGCCTTCAAACTGCTGTGAACCAATGACAGACGCAAACTGGCAGTTTCAGGGAGACTGGAGCTGACGTGTCACAGCTCCAGGGGAGGGCACTAGTGCTACAAGCTGCCGCCCCGTTCTTCATCTGGCTCAGAGGTGAAAGGCTTGGCAGCTTGGTGTAGCTGTTAAGGTATAATAGGTATAGCTCACCTGGTAGAGCAACTTGCACTGTGAGCAATGACTGTGCTCCAGTTTGGGATCGAATCCCAGTGTGGAGTTTTACTGTAAAATTGTAATTGTACAATGTCCAGCTGTCAGCAACCGGGGGGTGGGGTGCGAGGAGGTGGCTGAGCGGGTGCAAAACAGCGCAGCAAGCGGGGTGTGAGGTGTTCGTTAAGAGACTAATTCATTCCTAGTGCCACAGTTTGCAGCACATCATCACATTACAATCAATGACAACATGCTTATGTGTGTGCTATCTGTGGCGAAGTGGCAGAGTAAAGGTTTATTGATCATGAGGTCATGGGTTTGATTCCTGCTTCCAGTCCAGCTCCAGTCTCCCTGAAACTGACAGTTTGCGTCTGCCATTGGTTCACAGCAATTTGAAGGCAGAAAAACTCAGCGTGTCATACTTTCTGCTAGATACCTCATTCAAATTCTGATCTGTAGACAAACTTTTAATGGCTCATTTATACTCTTTTCTTTCTTTTTTTTAAGCATCATTGAAAAATCTCACATTCATCAAAGTCTCAACCTCTCTTCAGAAGTCAGTGAGCCTCTTATACAGGGATTTCTTTTACTCTTCTCTCATTGAATGTAACTATGGTGAAGTGGTTAGATCAGTGGGCTGATGTACTGAAGGTTGTGGGTTCAATTCCTTCCTTGGACATTTTTCTTGTATGCCATTCCGCATGTCTTTGTCAATTTATTCTGCTAATTCAGCATGGTTCAGCAATGGCTTTCAGCATTCACACCATTTCCATTTTTGGAAATGCTTTTTCTAGTTAGTGTGACTGCTGGAAGCAGTGTGACTGCTGGAAGCAGCTGGACTGCTGGAAGCAGTCACACTATTGTTCTTCTGTTTGGCCATTTTCTTCCGCCTTTTTACGGTCTTCTTCTAGTCCTTCATACTTTGTGCTATTTCAACAATTCATATATCAAAACGTGCAGCTTTTTTTGAACTTTATCGGCATTACTTTTCTCTTTTTAACTATTTATACTTTTTCAAATATTTAACTTTTTCTGATTTTTTTCAGCTTTATAATGTGTGTGTATTGCGTCTAACGAGCAGAGCTAGAGTGGTGCCAGAGTGGATGGAGGCAAAAAAACATTCTAGAGTTTTTCTGGCTAAACTGTCAGCACGGCCACAAATTAAACTCTAGACAAATTATTTTCTCCAGTTTTGTAGCCACACTTGTCTTCTGGCTAAAATTCTGGTCAAAAATGCAAAGAGACTTAGATAATAATTTAAAATATTTTTTAAATGCAGCCAGGGAGCTCTCTGCTCTCATTCAGCCCAATGCATTTTTTTCACATCAGCAGGAGAAGGAGCTCAACTTTGTAACTAGCTGTTAAGTGCTTTTTAATTCATTTTTATTCACCAAAAAATAGTCACAGGTCACAAAAAAGTCCTCTTCTTACTTGGTGTGGCTAATTTATACTAATTACTTTTTATTTTAAGCATCATTGAAAAATCTCACATTCATCAAAGTCTCAACCTCTCTTCTCCCCAACTCTACTCTAGTGTAGTGGTTAGGGTGGCTGCTTGCCAACCCCAAGGTTGCTGGTTCAAATCCAGGTTGAGCACTCTTGTTATGAATTCTGCTCCCCTCCATCACCCTCAATTGGTTACAGGTGGTCGTTAAGAGACGCATTAATTGCTAGTGCCACAGTTTGTAACTTGCTGTTAAGTGCTTTTTAAATCATTTTAATTCACCAAAAAATAGTCAAAGGTCACAAAAAAGTCCTCTTCTTTCTTGGTGTGGCTAATTTCTGCACTTTCCTTTCCTTTTTTTTTAAGCAGGAGCCAGTGATCATCTTATTAAAGGTTTTCTTTGCCCCTCACATACTGTCTCTGCCTGTAGCCTAGTGGTTAACTTGCTGAGCTGGAGACCTGAAGGTTACTGGTTCAAATCTTGCCTCAATAACAATTATAGTGAATTATTTTCCCAGTCGTCCTCTGTTGACTTCTGATAACTTGCTTCATGTTGAAACTGCTGCTCTCAGCCTGAAATTCACAGACATTTTCATTCTAAGTCATTCAAGCTTGACTCTCAAGCTTTCTTGGTGTTGACACAGTGTGTTTCCAACAGGTGCAGCTCGTTAACTTCAGAGTGAGACAGAGTGCAGCTCATCAACAGACAACAGTCTTTGCAACCGTGTATACACTGTGGCCTAGAGGCAAAGTCAAAGTCTTCTGACCATGAGATTGTGGGTTCAATTCCTACCTTGGTCAACCATTTGTATGGTCATCACTGCTTGCACTATTTTCACAAAAGTGTCAGCCCAATGCATTTTTTTCATAGCAGCAGGAGAAGGAGCTCAACTTTGTAACTTGCTGTTAAGTGCTTTTTAATTCACCAAAAAATGGTCACAGGTCACAAAAAAGTCCTCTTCTTACTTGGTGTGGCTAATTTATACTCATTTCTTTTTATTTTAAGCATCATTGAAAAATCTCACATTCATCAAAGTCTCAACCTCTCTTCTCCACATCTCCACTGTAGTGTAGGGGGTAGGGTGGCTGCTTGCCAACCCAAAGGTCACTGGTTCGAATCCAAGGGAAGAACTCTTGTTATGTTATGTTGAATTCTGCTCTCCTCCCCCGCCTTCAATTGGTTACAGGTGTTTGTTATCTCCTTGATTACTCGTACCAGTTTGCAGCACATCATCACATTACAATGAATGACAACAGTCTTGAAAGCAGTGTGCTCTCTGTAGCCGAGTGGCAGAGTAAAGGCTTAGTGATCATATGGTCATGGGTTCGATTCCTGCCTCAGTCATTTCACCTCATTGCTTGACTTTTAATTCCAATTATTCAGCTGTCATTGGACAGTCTTTGATTCCTCATAGTATAAAGCTCATTGTAACTCAGGTTCTCTGTGGCCATATGGTTAGTGTGTTAGGTGTTGTGCTATTTCAACAATTCATATATCAAAACGTGCAGCTTTTTTTGAACTTTATCGGCATTACTTTTCTCTTTTTAACTATTTATACTTTTTAAAATATTTAACTTTTTCTGCAAATTAAACTCTAGACAAATTATTTTCTCCAGTTTTGTAGCCACACTTGTCTTCTGGCTAAAATTCTGGTCAAAAATGCAAAGAGACTTAGATAATAATTTTAAATATTTTTTAAATGCAGCCAGGGAGCTCTCTGCTCTCATTCAGCCCAATGCTGAGAGTTCTCCACAACTCTGTCTGTAGTCCAGTTGGTAAGGTGGCCGCTTGCCAACCCCAAGGTCAATAGTTCGAATCCAGGCTGAGCAATCTTGTTATGTGATGTTGAATTCTGCTCCCCTCCCCCACCCTCAATTGGTTACAGGTGTTCGTTAAGAGACGCATTAATTGCTTCTGCCACCGTTTGCAGCACATCATCACATTACAATGGCAACATGCTTATGTCTGTGCTCTCTGTGGCGAAGTGGCAGAGTAAAGGTTTATTGATCATGAGGTCATGGGTTTGATCCCTTCCTTTTTTTTTTCAAGCAGAAGCCAGTGATCCTCTTATCAAAGGTTTTCTTTACCCCTCACATACTGTCTCTGTCTGTAGCCTAGTGGTTAGCTTGCTGGTCTGGAGACCTGAAGGTTGCTGGTTCAAATCTTGCCTCAACAAGAATTATAGTGAATTATTTTCCCAGTCGTCCTCTGTTGACTTCTGATAACTTGCTTCATGTTGAAACTGCTGCTCTCAGCCTGAAATTTACAGAAATTTTCATTCTAAGTCATTCAAGCTTGACTTTCAAGCTTTCTTGATGTTGACAGTGTTTCCAACAGGTGCAGCTTTGGGCTCGTTAACTTCAGAGTGAGACAGAGTGCAGATCATTAACAGACAACAGTCTCTGCAACTGTGTGTGCACTGTGGCCTAGAGGCAGAGTGAAAGTCTACTGACCATGAGGTTGTGGGTTCAATTCCGACCTTGGTCAAACATTGGTATGGTGATCACTGCTAGCACTATTTGCTAATTCTGCAACAGCGTTCAGCTGCTTTCAGCAGTCACACGATTTCCATTCTTGGAAATGCTTTTTCTAGTTAGTGTGACTGCTGAAGCAGTCACACTATTGTTCTTCTGTTTGGCCATTTTCTTCCGCCTTTTTACGGTCTTCTTCTAGTCCTTCATACTTTGTGCTATTTCAACAATTCATATATCAAAACGTGCAGCTTTTTTTGAACTTTATCGGCATTACTTTTCTCTTTTTAACTATTTATACTTTTTAAAATATTTAACTTTTTCACAAAAAATCTCACATTCATCAAAGTCTCAACCTCTCTTCTTCACAACTCCACTGTAGTGTAGGGGTTAGGGTGGATGCTTGCCAACCCTAAGGTCACTGGTTCGAATCCAAGGGAAGAACTCTTGTTATGTTATGTTGAATTCTGCTCTCCTCCCCCGCCTTCAATTGGTTACAGGTGTTTGTTATCTCCTTGATTACTCATACCAGTTTGCAGCACATCATCACATTACAATGAATGACAACAGTTTTGAAAGCAGTGTGCTCTCTGTAGCTGAGTGGCAGAGTAAAGGTTTAGTGATCATATGGTCATGGGTTCGATTCCTGCCTCAGTCTTTTCACTTCATTGCTTGACTTTTGATTCCAATTATTCAGCTGTCATTGGACAGTCTTTGATTCCTCATAGTATAAAGCTCATTGTAACTCAGGTTCTCTGTGGCCATATGGTTAGTGCTCAGCCTGAAATTCACAGACATTTTCATTCTAAGTCATTCAAGCTTGACTCTCAAGCTTTCTTGATGTTGACAGTGTGCAGATCATTAACAGACAACAGTCTCTGCAACTGTGTGTGCACTGCGGCCTAGAGGCAGAGTGGAAGTCTAATGACCATGAGGATGTGGGTTCGATTCTGACCTTGGTCAAACATTTGTATGGTGATCACAGCTTGCACTATTTGCTAATTCTGCAACAGCGTTCAGTTGCTATCAGCAGTCACACCATTTCCATTCTTGGAAATGCTTTTTCTAGTTAGTGTGACTGCTGAAGCAGTCACACTATTGTTCTTCTGTTTGGCCATTTTCTTCCGCCTTTTTACGGTCTTCTTCTAGTCCTTCATACTTTGTGCTATTTCAACAATTCATATATCAAAACGTGCAGCTTTTTTTGAACTTTATCGGCATTACTTTTCTCTTTTTAACTATTTATACTTTTTCAAATATTTAACTTTTTCACAAAAAATCTCACATTCATCAAAGTCTCAACCTGTCTTCTTGATAACTCCACTGTAGTGTAGTGGGTAGGGTAACTGCTTGCCAACCCTAAGGTCACTGGTTCGAATCCAAGGAAGAACTCTTGTTATGTTATGTTGAATTCTGCTCTCCCCCGCCTTCAATTGGTTACAGGTGTTTGTTATCTCCTTGATTACTCATACCAGTTTGCAGCACATCATCACATTACAATGAATGACAACAGTTTTGAAAGCAGTGTGCTCTCTGTAGCCGAGTGGCAGAGTAAAGGTTTAGTGATCATATGGTCATGGGTTCGATTCCTGCCTCAGTCTTTTCACTTCATTGCTTGACTTTTGATTCCAATTATTCAGCTGTCATTGGACAGTCTTTGATTCCTCATAGTATAAAGCTCATTGTAACTCAGGTTCTCTGTGGCCATATGGTTAGTGTGTTAGGTGTTGTGCTATTTCAACAATTCATATATCAAAACGTGCAGCTTTTTTTTAACTTTATCGGCGTTACTTTTCTCTTTTTAACTATTTATACTTTTTAAAATATTTAACTTTTTCTGCAAATTAAACTCTAGACAAATTATTTTCTCCAGTTTTGTAGCCACACTTGTCTTCTGGCTAAAATTCTGGTCAAAAATGCAAAGAGACTTAGATAATAATTTAAAATATTTTTTAAATGCAGCCAGGGAGCTCTCTGCTCTCATTCAGCCCAATGCTGAGAGTTCTCCACAACTCTGTCTGTAGTCCAGTTGGTTACAGGTGTTTGTTAAGAGACGCATTAATTGCTTCTGCCACCGTTTGCAGCACATCATCACATTACAATGGCAACATGCTTATGTCTGTGCTCTCTGTGGCGAAGTGGCAGAGTAAAGGTTTATTGATCATGAGGTCATGGGTTTGATTCCTTACTTTTTTTTTTAAGCAGAAGCCAGTGATCCTCTTATCAAAGGTTTTCTTTACCCCTCACATACTGTCTCTGTCTGTAGCCTAGTGGTTAGCTTGCTGGTCTGGAGGCCTGAAGGTTGCTGGTTCAAATCTTGCCTCAACAAGAATTATAGTGAATTATTTTCCCAGTCATCCTCTGTTGACTTCTGATAACTTGCTTCATGTTGAAACTGCTGCTCTCAGCCTGAAATTCACAGAAATTTTCATTCTAAGTCATTCAAGCTTGACTCTCAAGCTTTCTTGATGTTGACAGTGTTTCCAACAGGTGCAGCTTTGGGCTCGTTAACTTCAGAGTGAGACAGAGTGAAGATCATTAACAGACAACAGTCTCTGTAACTGTGTGTGCACCGTGGCCTAGAGGCAGAGTGGAAGTCTAATGACCATGAGGTTGTGGGTTCGATTCCGACCTTGGTCAAACATTTGTATGGTGATCACTGCTTGCATTTGCTAATTCTGCAACAGCGTTCAGTTGCTGTCAGCAGTCACACCATTTCCATTCTTGGAAATGCTTTTTCTAGTTATTTTTCCACTTCCGGCCGATTTTCGATTCGCTACTAGTCCTGCAACTCGAAGAGTTGCAGGCCAAATTATATATCAAAACGTGTGTCCTGATCGGGATCGCTGTGCTATTACTTTTCTCAACAATGTACGAATTTTTCGCGACGTAAGTCGCGATTTACTGCGCAAAATTTTGCATGTAAGTCAATGGGACGGGCGAAAAAAAAAGAGCGAAAAAGACCAATCATTGGAGTTTAACAAACGTCTACTGCTCAGGCATACTTTCACCTAGAGACTTCATTTAAACTTTAAACAGTAGACACAAGTCTTGTGTATTGTCGTATTACTCCACGTTTTGATAGGTCATATAGTTTTTGATCAATCCCTGATCAATGACCATGATCATTTTTGGAGAAATTATGAGTTTATAATGGGTGTGTATTGCATGGAATGTTCGTGTCAGAGTGCGTGACATCATCGGTTAGAGTGGGAGAGAGTGAAGAAACATTCTGTATTTTTTCTGGATAAACTGTCAGCACGGCCACAATTTACACTCTACAGACATAATTTTTTCAGAATTTGTAAGACAAACTTGTTATCTCTCATGTCATGTGCTCAAAATATCAGAGAGACTTACAGAATTGACAGAATCAGCCTCTGAGTGCGGCCACGTCTGTCTCTGCTCCTCATTGAGTCCAATACAAATATTTTCTGAG
Source organism: Trachurus japonicus (assembly GCF_045865225.1). Lineage (NCBI taxonomy): Eukaryota > Metazoa > Chordata > Actinopteri > Carangiformes > Carangidae > Trachurus > Trachurus japonicus. The sequence continues at coordinate 31,274,987 of NC_140920.1, forward strand.
AGGAGCAGAACGGCCTGATGTTTTAAAACTGCCAGCGTCGCCAAAATATTTACTGTAGAAACACCAAATCGTACCGAAATTTTCAGTAAGTCCTTAGAGCAACATTGATCTGTGTTTTGTTCTGATAGGAGTTACCGTTTTGTCATGCTAAGCCTAAATGTGAGACCGGTGCAGAGGCAGAAAATGGCTCTTTTTCTCCACGTTTCTGTCTGTCTCAGCCTGCGGGGGCCCCTATCGCCGTGGTAACCTCTTTGATCCTCAGGCCAGAGCTCGTTAACTTCATAAACAATCCACCTGGTGCTCGTTTAAATGTTTATAAACACAGACACAGCTAAATCAGACTGACACAGGATGCAGCTCATAGTCACACACACACACACATACACACCAATAGGGGGAACAGGGGACCTGTCGGGCCAAGCTGCCAAGAGGGGTCTTATGTTTACACTTATTTTGAAAAAACAAACATGGAATATAAAATTTACTTTTAAGGTGTTTTACCATAATATTACTGAAAATGTGACTTTTAATTATTTTTAGAGAAATTGCCAAGAGGGGACTTGGATCTCTGAGCGACATTTACCTATCAAAGAGTGGACCTCCACATACTGCAGTGGAGCTGTCTGCACCATTCATTCACTTAACGACCCATTCATTCACCTAATGAGTCCTTGTTCACAACAATGACTTTCTCAGTTTCTTTCAAAAATGGATAATATAACTTTAGAGTTATCATTACTTATTTTAAAGTCTCTGTAGTACAAATTGTATATAAATATATAATCATGGCCACATTTGAGAGTGAATATTTTTTATTGAATTGCATGCAGTTCAGAAGTAACATGACTGCATGCACTAATATCAAGTTCTGCAGTATAAGCAACAACATTTACTTTAAACCGGCTTTAATATAGATTAATTCTTTTTTCTTAACAAAGATAATTTGCTCGTCCGTCTTTACTCATCCATAAATTTTTAAATAGTCAAAATGCTCTAGACATTTGGTTTCAACCAATTAATAGGAAATAGGAATGCATTTTACTTATTGTTTTGCATTGCAGAAAAAAGGTCCACACTTGGTTCATATGGAATGACAGGGGTCCACTGTTGGCTGGTACATAATGACACAGGTTCCCACTTAGTTAGCATGGAGTGACATACACACTCCATCATGTATGAATATGAAAGAAATAAGCAAAAGTGATCATTCTTAAGATATTTTTTTTTCATCAAAACTTAACACAAACATTTCTAATAAAGTAGCACTAATAATGTTTTCATTATTTTTAAATGTAGGTTGTACTACTGCAACACACATATCTACAGTCTATTAATTTTTCCCCTACAAGAGTTTTATACTCCTTGACTGCATTTTTGTTATAGGAAAAAAATATTTGAATTAAAACTAAGGGTTTTAGGTCATTTTAATGTACTTGCATCATGAATCTGTATTTATGAGGATGTATTTTATTTACTGTTTTACATTACAGAAAAAGGTCCACACTTGGTACATATGGAATGACAGAGGTCCACTGTTGGTTGGTACGGAGTGACACACACACTCCAGCATGGGTGGATAAGCAGAAATGAGAGAAATTGCTAAGTTTTAAGATACATTTTTAATCTAAATTTAATACAAACATTTGTAACTATTAATACACACAACACACACACACAAACACATGCAAACACACATATTTAAACTAAAGTAGCACTGGTGAAGTTGTCATTGTAGTTTTTTTAAAACATGGAATGTACTGTGAAAACTCAATGGCAACCTATCAAGATACTTAAGGGAATATTTCAGTTATTGACATTTATGGCTCAACAATAAAACATGTATGGGAAAATAAAGGAGGCGCTGGGGGGTCATCAGTTTGTCTGAGATACAAGGGATAATTCTTCTAGAGGATGGATTAACCTCACTAAGTAATATGATATACCACTGCAACACACCTTTCTACAGTCTGTCAAGTTTTTGACTTAATGAAGTTTCATACTCCTTGACTGCATTGTTGTCATGGGAAAACTACTTTAAATAACTAAACTCAGGATTCAACATGGTCTGATGGCCCAGAGCCACAAAGTGTTATTCTGTAGTCACCTAATGTCCCATATAGATGAAGCTCTGTGGTGGCCACCTATTGTCACTCTTCTACTTTTTAACAGCACATGGTTTCAATCAATTTTAATGTACTTGCATTCTAAATATATATTAATAGGGATGCATTTTACTTATTGTTTTGCATTGCAGAAAAAAAAGGTCCACACTTGGTTTATATGGAATGACAGGGGCCCACTGTTGGTTGGTGCATAATGACACAGGTTCCCACTTAGTTAGCATGGAGTGACATACACACTCCATCATGTATGAATATGAAAGAAATAAGCAAAAGTGATCATTCTTAAGATATTTTTTTTTCATCAAAACTTAACACAAACATTTCTAATAAAGTAGCACCAATAATTTTTTCATTATTTTTAAATGTAGGTTGTACTACTGCAACACACATATCTACAGTCTATTAATTTTTCCCCTACAAGAGTTTTATACTCCTTGACTGCATTTTTGTTATAGGAAAAATATTTGAATTAAAACTAAGGGTTTTAGGTCATTTTAATGTACTTGCATCATGAATCTGTATTTATGAGGATGTATTTTATTTACTGTTTTACATTACAGAAAAAGGTCCACACTTGGTTCATATGGAATGACATGGGTCCACTGTTGGTTGGTACGGAGTGACACACACACTCCAGCATGGGTGGATAAGCAGAAATGAGACAAATTGCTAAGTTTTAAGATACATTTTTAATCTAAATTTAATACAAACATTTGTAACTATTAATACACACAACACACACACACAAACACATGCAAACACACATATTTAAACTAAAGTAGCACTGGTGAAGTTGTCATTGTAGTTTTTTTAAAACATGGAATGTACTGTGAAAACTCAATGCAACCTATCAAGATACTTAAGGGAATATTTCAGTTATTGACATTTATGGCTCAACAATAAAACATGTATGGGAAAATAAAGGAGGCGCTGGGGGGTCATCAGTTTGTCTGAGATACAAGGGATAATTCTTTTAGAGGATGGATTAACCTCACTAAGTAATGTGATATACCACTGCAACACACCTTTCTACAGTCTGTCAAGTTTTTGACTTAATGAAGTTTCATACTCCTTGACTGCATTGTTGTCATGGGAAAACTACTTTAAATAACTAAACTCAGGATTCAACATGGTCTGATGGCCCAGAGCCACAAAGTGTTATTCTGTAGTCACCTAATGTCCCATATAGATGAAGCTCTGTGGTGGCCACCTATTGTCACTCTTCTACTTTTTAACAGCACATGGTTTCAATCAATTTTAATGTACTTGCATTCTAAATATATATTAATAGGGATGCATTTTACTTATTGTTTTGCATTGCAGAAAAAAAAGGTCCACACTTGGTTTATATGGAATGACAGGGGCCCACTGTTGGTTGGTGCATAATGACACAGGTTCCCACTTAGTTAGCATGGAGTGACATACACACTCCATCATGTATGAATATGAAAGAAATAAGCAAAAGTGATCATTCTTAAGATATTTTTTTTTCATCAAAACTTAACACAAACATTTCTAATAAAGTAGCACCAATAATGTTTTCATTATTTTTAAATGTAGGTTGTACTACTGCAACACACATATCTACAGTCTATTAATTTTTCCCCTACAAGAGTTTTATACTCCTTGACTGCATTTTTGTTATAGGAAAAAATATTTGAATTAAAACTAAGGGTTTTAGGTCATTTTAATGTACTTGCATCATGAATCTGTATTTATGAGGATGTATTTTATTTACTGTTTTACATTACAGAAAAAGGTCCACACTTGGTTCATATGGAATGACATGGGTCCACTGTTGGTTGGTACGGAGTGACACACACACTCCAGCATGGGTGGATAAGCAGAAATGAGACAAATTGCTAAGTTTTAAGATACATTTTTAATCTAAATTTAATACAAACATTTGTAACTATTAATACACACAACACACACACACAAACACATGCAAACACACATATTTAAACTAAAGTAGCACTGGTGAAGTTGTCATTGTAGTTTTTTTAAAACATGGAATGTACTGTGAAAACTCAATGGCAACCTATCAAGATACTTAAGGGAATATTTCAGTTATTGACATTTATGGCTCAACAATAAAACATGTATGGGAAAATAAAGGAGGCGCTGGGGGGTCATCAGTTTGTCTGAGATACAAGGGATAATTCTTTTAGAGGATGGATTAACCTCACTAAGTAATGTGATATACCACTGCAACACACCTTTCTACAGTCTGTCAAGTTTTTGACTTACTGAAGTTTCATACTCCTTGACTGCATTGTTGTCATGGGAAAACTACTTTAAATAACTAAACTCAGGATTCAACATGGTCTGATGGCCCAGAGCCACAAAGTGTTATTCTGTAGTCACCTAATGTCCCATATAGATGAAGCTCTGTGGTGGCCACCTATTGTCACTCTTCTACTTTTTAACAGCACATGGTTTCAATCAATTTTAATGTACTTGCATTCTAAATATATATTAATAGGGATGCATTTTACTTATTGTTTTGCACTGCAGAAAAAAAAGGTCCACACTTGGTTTATATGGAATGACAGGGGTCCACTGTTGGTTGGTGCATAATGATACAAGTGCCCACTTAGTTAGCATGGAGTGAAATACACACTCCATCATGTATGAATAAGAAAGAAATAAGCAAAAGTGATCATCCGTAAGAGAACTCTTTCATCACAGCTCCACGTTACACTTGTTCCAGGCTCTGCCCGTCGTTTTTCTCTAGAAATAGAAACTTTTTCCAACTTTTTTATCTCCGTAGCGATCGCACTCGTCTTCTCCTTCTTCTTCACTTCTTGCTCTGATCTACAGTCTCATTCGTTCTACACATCCCAGAAGCCCCAAAATTACTCACAGTGTGGGCGACAGCGTCCCCATTTACCAGCCGCAGAAAACTGCGTTTGACGTATATGTACGTCAATGGCACTCAATGAGTTAAGTGGGAGGTACACAATAAATCTAATTCTAATTAAATTTATTTTGAAAATAAATAGTAGAATGGCAATCTGATTCAGTGATTAATTTGTTACACATTTGGGTTGCTTCCTAATGATTTTTTGATGTTTTAGTACCCAGCCAAACACAAGTGTGTATATTCCTTACTATCTACAGTATGTATGTGCCTTGTAGGCACTTTACTTGCAAGTGTGTGTATGCAGTGTTTTATAAATCTGAATATTTTTTGTCACATCACATCTACCCCGACACTTTAGAGCGCTTCTGTCTCGACGCCGTGTTTGCCTTCGTTCTGACCTGAACACGGCATGTGTTGTTTGGGTTAGAAACATGCACATTTGCAAAGGAAAAAAAGCAAAATCGATTAGCGGAATCATTAAGCATGCACACACACAATCCCAAGGAAATGATCACGTGGGAACCAGTTCTGAAGAGGAACCGGTTCTCAGTTCCCACCCATAGACTTCAGTCTATGATGTGGACACAAAAGCATTCCTCTACATTGAAGTAGTGAAGTCATCAACACTCATGTATTTCACAGATCCTAAATCCTGGTACACACAAAGAGATTCTCTAAATTTCAACCATTTTTTTTCATCTGTGAAAGACCCCACACATGAAGATAAAAAATCTGTGATTGAACAGTTTTGATCATATTGTGTGTGGTGTGCTGTGATATTCCAAACACAGCTCACCACACACATTAAGATTTTTCAGAATCTTGACCCTCCGGTCAGAAAACTCAGAAAGAGATCAGTATTGTTGTAGCTACTCTTTCGGGTCTATTTCCGGAATGGACAATGAGAGCGATGTAATTTTTTTTTAATGAAAGCGGGACACTTCAGCCTTTACAACGATCCCGTCTGTGTGTGTCTGTGTGTCTGTGGCTCCGGACGCCGAGCAGTCAAGCGGCTGTGAGCGATGGTCACATGATCGCTTAAACATGGCTGCTCTATCGCTGGCTGTTGCCGGCTATGATCGCTACCGTCTTTGCTATCGGCTATCAGGAAATCTCCCGTGTATGCGTGAATGTCTGTGTGAACCTCATGTAATGCCAGGGCTGCACCGTGGCTCTCTGTGGGATTGCCGGTGTTGTGTCGAGAAGTGGCTTGCCACGAGCAGCATGCAGAGCTTGGCAAGCAGGCACTTCTCAGCACAACACCAGCTTTCCACACACAAGATGACTTTTGATTTGTAAATATTGAACATGTTTAATATTTACGATTATCGGCGTCAAACGTTTTCCGAGGCGATTGTTGTGAGAATTTTGACTCTTAACACACCACACACTACAAGAGAATCTCATAAAATAATCTTAAAACCTTAGGATAATCGGCCGATTTTTGTCTTTGGTCGGAAGGGGGAAAATCGGGGCAAAATCAGCCCGATTATCTTTATGTGTGTGGTAGACTTAACTCTACCTCCACTCTCCACTCTAAATGTGGAACTGGCTTCTGAGAAGTGAGTGAAGTGAGTGAGGGCTTTAAATCTGTGCCAGACGACTTGTGTCAGTCCTTGACTGTCGGCAGTGTGGGGGATGGTTTCTTGTAGCTGACGATGGTCGTTAGCAACTCTGAAGGGCAACCTGGAAAAGACTAACATCCTTCAGCCAAGATCTTATATCCAAATCAGACTAACAGACAATGGAATTCCCCAGTCCTAGGTTGGCCATGTGCTACACACCTATGGACTTCTGTGGCAACTGTAAAGAGTGGGTGTCCCAGCAATAATCCACCCTGTCAAGTCTTTGATGAGTTTTGTAAAGGTGTGTGATGCCTTGTAATCAGTATAATATTTTGTCAGCCTTTATATGATCTACCATTGTGTGCCAGTAGAAATGTTGTCTGAAATTAGGATTAATCAGATTGCCAGAGATACAGGGGATAAATCAGCTATAGTGGATGGAATAACTCCAAAATACCCACTGTTGAACTACTGCAACACACATTTTTACTTACCAAACTATTAGCTCTACTGGGGTTCATGTATACCTGTCTGAATATTTTTGGTCCACAACAAAAATGAAAACTAAAGCTAAATTTGTGTTTTTTTCTGTATATTACACACTGTATCACATCGTCATACACATCTATAGATGAAATTGGTGTATAAATTGAAACCTAATTTAAAGTTGTCAAAAGGTACAGGATTGGCACAGGATCAGAGAGTTTACATTAAGTGGGAAGTACACAATAAAAGCTGTATTCAGTTCACACTGGTGCTCAGCAGAAATGGGTCTGATTGCTTTCAGGATGTGTGGATTGTACATTCAACAATCCCATATTACCTTATTCATAGCATCTGAAGTGGATTATAAACAAATTCAATTAATTGTGTTCAGAAGATGGTTATCTAATTAATGTATATTTTTAAGTAATTCATTTCTTATCTATTTTGGTTGTTTCCTAATGATTTTCTTTCGTTTCAGTACCCAGCTAAACACAAGTGTGTATATTCCTTATTATCTAGGTATAACCTTGTGCATGTTGTAGTAAGCAATGTGACTTCATTACATTTACACACAGTTTTCTAAGTCGAGTTGAACATTTTTAATGGGGTTTCAGTCTATGATGTGGGCACAAAACATTCCTCTACATTGAAGTAGTTAAGTCGCCAGCACTCATGTATTTCACAGATCCTATCTTTAAGGTAGAGTTGTTGAACTGGGATCTGAGAAGTGAGTGAATGGAGTGAGAGCGGAGTGAGAGCCAGATGACCTGTGTCAGTCCTTGAGTGTGGGCAGTGTGGGGGATGGTTTGTCGTCGCTGACGATGGTCGTTAAGCTTTTTCAGGTTGGGCTTCAGAGTTTCTACCTTCTTTCAGCCAATATCTTTATCCAAATCAGACTGACTGAGACACAGGTATTCCCAGGTCTTAGGTTGGCCATGTGCTACCTACGCACCTATGGCCTTTGGTGACTCAACTTCTGTGGCAACTGTAAAGAGTGGGTGTACCAGCAATATTCCATTTTGTCTAAAGAATTGTCAGTTCTTTAATGAGTTTTGTGAAGGTGTGTTATAATATTCTGTGACAGGGCCTTTATATGAGCCACCATTGTCTGCTAGTAGTAATGCTGTCTGAGAACAATTAACATGGAATAAGAAATTAGGATTCATCAGATTGTCATGGATACAGGGAATATGTCAGTGTGTGGACGGAATAACCCCAAAACCCCCCCTGTTAAACTACTCATTAAAAGGTATTTAGAAAATCAAGGGAAACAAAGGAACGCATAAATATAAAAACACATGCAAAGCCTTACAAAGCCTTGTAAAGGACAATTAGGACACAGCAAGAACTATATTCCTCAGACACGGTCCACACCACTGTTAACTTTTTTTAGTTGTGTTGCAGCAGTTCAACATTGAGCTATTTGAGGTTATTCCATCCACACAATGCCTTATCTCTTGTATCTCTGACAATCTGATGAATCCTAATTTCTTGTGCCATGTTAAGTAAGATGTTGTTCCCAGACAACATTTCTGGCAGAGAATGGTAGCTCATAAAAATGCTCTGTGACTCTATATTGCATTTACCCATGTCTCAGTCAGTCTGATTTGAATGTAAGTAAGTGGAGTGAAATGCACACTCCATCATGTATGAATAAGAAAGAAATAAGCAAAAGTGATCATCCTTAAGAGAAATTTTTCATCAAAACTTAACACAAACATTTCTAATAAAGTAGCTCAGATAAATACAGTGGGGCCAGGCCGTTAAGTGCTTTAAAAACAAACATTAAAAGTTTAAAATCAATTCTGTAAGGGACAGGGAGCCAGTGAAGGGAGTTAAGAACAGGAGTAATGTGCTCACGTCTATTAGTGTTAGTTAAAAGAGGGGCAGCAGCGTTTGGGACAAGTTGGAGGCGACTGAGTGAAGACTGGGAGACGCCAACATAAAGTGCATTGCAATAGTCCAATCTAGAACTGATTACTGCAACGCATGGATGGCTTTCTCGAGGTCGTGACAGTTTAAAAACATTTTGACTGTGTGAATGTGTGTGGCAATAGTTTAACATAGGGATCCTCTCAATGAATTATCCCTTGTATCTCTGACAAACTGATGATCCCCCATTCCCTCTGTATTTTCCCATATCAAATTGTCGTATATCAGTAGGCTACCTCTTTGATGGTTTACTTGTACATAATATCATCGTAGGTTGCCATTGAGTTTTCACAGTACCCCCCACATAAAAAAACACAACATTACCGTTGCTACTTCATTATAAATGTTTGTATTAAGTTTTGATGAAAGTTTTGAGCTTTTGAGGTTAATCCATCCTCTAGAAGAATTATCCCTTGTATCTCAGACAAACTGATGACCCCCCAGCGCCTCCTTTATTTTCCCATACATGTTTTATTGTTGATCCATAAATGTCAATAACTGAAATATTCCCTTAAGTATCATGATAGGTTGCCATTGAGTTTTCACAGTAACTAACCCTAAGTAACTAAATATGTGTGTTTGCATGTGTTTGTGTGTGTGTTATGTGTATTGATAGTTACAAATGTTTGTATTAAATTTAGATTTAAAATGTATCTTAAAACTTAGCAATTTCTCTCATTTCTGCTTATCCACCCATGCTGGAGTGTGTGTGTCACTCCGCACCAACCAACAGTGGACCCATGTCATTCCATATAAACCAAGTGTGGACCTTTTTCTGTAATGTAAAACAGTAAATAAAATACATCCTTATAAATACAGATTCATGATGCAAGTACATTAAAATGACTTAAAACCCTGAGTTTTAATTCAAATATTTTTCCTATAACAAAAATGCAGTCAAGGAGTATAAAACTTGTGTAGGGGAAAAATTAATAGACTGTAGATATGTGTGTTGCAGTAGTAGGCTACACCCTACATTTAAAAATAATGAAAACATTATTGGTGCTACTTTATTAGAAATGTTTGTGTTAAGTTTTGATGAAAAAATTCTCTTACGGATGATCACTTTTGCTTATTTCTTTCTTATTCATACATGATGGAGTGTGTATTTCACTCCATGCTAACTAAGTGGGAACTTGTATCATTATGCACCAACCAACAGTGGACCCCTGTCATTCCATATAAACCAAGTGTGGACCTTTTTCTACAACGTAAATCAACGAATAATTCCTATACAGATTCATGACGCAAATACATTAAAATTAATTGAAATCACATGCATTTAAAAAGTAAAAGTCTGACCATAGGTGGCCCCAACAGGGCTTCATTTAGATATGAGATGTACGTGGCCAAAAAGTAACTTTTTGTGGCTCTGAGCCATCAAGCCATGTCAAACTGTGAGTAGTTTAAGTATTTTCCCGTGACAACAATGCAGTTAAGTAGTATAAAACACCAGTACAGTGAAAAATTAATAGACTGTAGAAATGTGTCTGGCAATAGTTTAACATAGGGATCCTCTCAATGAATTATCCCTTGTATCTCTGACAAACTGATGATCCCCCATTCCCTCTGTATAATTGTCGTATATCAGTAGGCTACCTCTTTGATGGTTTACTTGTACATAATATCATCGTAGGTTGCCATTGAGTTTTCACAGTACCCCCCACATAAAAAAACACAACATTACCGTTGCTACTTCATTATAAATGTTTGTATTAAGTTTTGATGAAAGTTTTGAGCTTTTGAGGTTAATCCATCCTCTAGAAGAATTATCCCTTGTATCTCAGACAAACTGATGACCCTCCAGCTCCTCTTTTATTTTCCCATACATGTTTTATTGTTGATCCATAAATGTCAATAACTGAAATATTCCCTTAAGTATCATGATAGGTTGCCATTGAGTTTTCACAGTAACTAACCCTAAGTAACTAATATGTGTGTTTGCATGTGTTTGTGTGTGTGTGTGTGTGTGTGTTATGTGTATTAATAGATGTTTGTATTAAATTTAGATTAAAAATGTATCTTAAAACTTAGCAATTTCTCTCATTTCTGCTTATCCACCCATGCTGGAGTGTGTGTGTCACTCCGCACCAACCAACAGTGGACCCATGTCATTCCATATAAACCAAGTGTGGACCTTTTTCTGTAATGTAAAACAGTAAATAAAATACATCCTTATGAATACAGATTCATGATGCAAGTACATTAAAATGACTTAAAACCCTGAGTTTTAATTCAAATATTTTTCCTATAACAAAAATGCAGTCAAGGAGTATAAAACTCGTGTAGGGGAAAAATTAATAGACTGTAGATATGTGTTTTGCAGTAGTAGGCTACACCCTACATTTAAAAATAATGAAAACATTATTGGTGCTACTTTATTAGAAATGTTTGTGTTAAGTTTTGATGAAAAATTTCTCTTACGGATGATCACTTTTGCTTATTTCTTCCTTATTCATACATGATGGAGTGTGTATTTCACTCCATGCTAACTAAGTGGGAACTTGTATCATTATGCACCAACCAACAGTGGACCCCTGTCATTCCATATAAACCAAGTGTGGACCTTTTTCTACAACGTAAATCAACGAATAATTCCTATACAGATTTATGACGCAAATACATTAAAATTAATTGAAATCACATGCATTTAAAAAGTAAAAGTCTGACCATAGGTGGCCCCAACAGGGCTTCATTTATATGAGATGTACGTGGCCAAAAAGTAACTTTTTGTGGCTCTGAGCCATCAGGCCATGTCAAACTGTGAGTAGTTTAAGTATTTTCCCGTGACAACAATGCAGTTAAGTAGTATAAAACACCAGTACAGTGAAAAATTAATAGACTGTAGAAATGTGTCTGGCAATAGTTTAACATAGGGACTTTGTGAGATTAATCCTCTCAATGAATTATCCTTTGTATCTCTGACAAACTGATGATCTCCCAAACCCTCTGTATTTTCCCCAAAGATAACAAATTGCCGTGCCAATACTTTAATATCAGTTACTCTTTGATGGTTTACTTGTACATAATATATCATCGTAGGTTGCCATTGAGTTTTCTGTAATATAAAACAGTAAATAAAATACATCCTTATGAATACAGATTTATGATGCAAGTACATTAAGATTACCCTAAATCCTAAAACCCTCTATTAAAAAATGAATAGACTGTAGAAATGTGTGTTGCAGTAGTACACCCTACATTTAAAAAATAATTACAACATTATTGGTGCTACTTTATTAGAAATGTTTGTTTTAAGTTTTGATGAAAGTTTTCTCTTAAAAACTATCACTTTTGCTTATTTCTTTCTTATTCATACATGATGGAGTGTGTATGTCACTCCATGCTAACTAAGTGGGATCGTGTGTCATTATGCACCAACCAACAGTGGACCCCTGTCATTCCATATAAACCAAGTGTGGACCTTTTTCTGCAATGTAAGTCAACTAATAATTCCTATACAGATTGAGAACACATGTATATTGTAAAATTGAAACCCTGTGCTTAAAAAAACTGGACAAGCAACAATAGCAGGGTCAATTATTTTTAATGTTTAATCAGAATTCAACAGAAATTATCTAAATGACCATTTTATCTCAAATTTTGTCATGGGTGATCAATTTTTTCAATATTTTAAAATTTCTATTATACCTAATACAGTGTTGAGTTTAAACTTTTGGACATCCATGAAACTGGGACCTTCATATTTTGTTACGAAGAGTAACAAATTATGTTTCAAGGTACTGGTTTGTTCACTAAGGAGCCTGTTTGATAGCCTCTCTACAGTCTGAAAGGCTGCCGGGGCTGCAAGTCGTTCACACTATGGAGGAGTGTAAGAAACGACGTGTGTGAATGAGTCGTTAAAACCCCTGCTCCAGCCTGCCGGGGCACTGCTGAATATGGTATTTTACACACACACACACACACTCAGGTCTCCTCTTGGCTAAAGTTGAAAAAATTAACCAGAAGGTTTTTCACATGATTTTAAGTTTATTTAAAGCATGTCCAACAGGGGACCTAAAAAAAGTCCCCTGTTGGCTGCTTGGTCCCCTGTTGGTGAATGTGTAACGACGCCGATGTCCCCTCTTAGATAGGAACAACAGTGCACACACACACACACACCATGTGATTACAGTCTCACACACACACACACACACACACACACACACCATGTGATTACAGTCTCACACACACACACACACACACACACACACACACACACACACACACACCATGTGATTACAGTCTCACACACACACACACACACACACACACACACACACACACACACACACACACACACACACCATGTGATTACAGTCTCACACACACACACACACACACACCATGTGATTACAGTCTCACACACACACACACACACCATGTGATTACAGTCTCACACACACACACACACACACACACACACACACCATGTGATTACAGTCTCACACACACACACACACACACACACCATGTGATTACAGACACACACACACACACACACACACCATGTGATTACAGACACACACACACACACACACCATGTGATTACAGACACACACACACACACACACACACACACACACACCATGTGATTACAGACACACACACACACACACACACACACCATGTGATTACACACACACACACACACACACACACACACACACACCATGTGATTACAGACACACACACACACACACACACCATGTGATTACACACACACACACACACACACACACACACACACACACACACACACACACCATGTGATTACAGACACACACACACACACACACACACACACACACACACACACCATGTGATTACACACACACACACACACACACACCATGTGATTACACACACACACACACACCATGTGATTACAGTCACACACACACACACACACACACACACACACACACACACACACACACACACACACACACACACACACACACACACACACACACACACACACACACACACACACACACAACCTAATGTGGTTACAGCTCCTCCATATCAGTGCTTATAGAAAGATGATCATGTGTCTGTCTGATCAGCTCTGTCTTGACCTTAAGATCGTGGGTTTGATTCCCATGTTGACAGAGATGGCACAACCGGCAGTAGCTCCCATGGCCCATTCAAAATTTCCCGAGAGGAAATTTTCTAGTTAACTCTGTAATTCATGTATTATATTGTTAAAAAATATTCTATGGTCTTTAAAACTGATACAGGTTTAGTTTTTTTCCTGTTTAATAAAAACTATTGTTTTTCCCAGAAAGTATCCCAGAGTTCCCCGGGACAGAGGAGAGCTGGCTGTGTTTCCTCGGCAGAGAGAAAGAAGTCAATGTTTGGGGCCTCAGAGTTAATTTTAGCCCAGATATTGCACTGCTTAATTGTTCAGAGTACTCTTGTCATGTATCTCAGTCGACAGTGTTTCGTTTACACAACGGTGAATTTTTTTCTGAGCTGCGACAGCGTGGTATCCGCTATTAGCTCCGACATTAGCTCTGTTATGAGTTAGCTGGCAGAGAGCTAGCCTGCTGCACAACGTGGACACGAGCTAGGAAGTCTCCACTCGACATTTGTGAGAGTCGTGAGGACGGAGTGGATGACAAACGAGGTGACGGCAGATAACGAGGACGTATCGCAGCTAGCCTGGGCTACAGGAGTCGTCGCAGGGCTGTCTGGACATCGCTCTACTGCCTGGCTGGACATATTACATCTACATCAGGCGGTTGTGTGAGGACATTGGAAGGGGAACTGAGTGCAGGATAGAGGCACGGGACTGTGTTAAAGCAGACTGTGTGAACTGTCCCGGTTTCAAAGTTTAACTTCTTTTTTTTTTTTTTTTTTTAAAGTATATTTTTCGGCTTTTTGCCTTTATTTGATAGTGATGACAGTAGAGATAGACAGGAAATGGGGAGGCAGAGAGAGGGGGAATGACACGCAGGAAAGGTCTGCCCGACGCGGGATTCGAACCGGGGACGCCTGCGGCGAGGACTGTAGCCTCTACATGGGGCGGCCGCTCTACCCACTGTGCCACGCACCGCCCCCAAAGTTTAACTTCTTATGACTAGACAAAACTTCATGTGCACCAACCTACTAGGCCCCAACGATTAGGGAAATTATCCAAGGGCTTGAATTCGATTTTTCATTGGTATCATTATCATTTCTCTTTATTTCTATGTGAACTGTGAAGATACCTTGGTACAGGTGTGGGTACTATTACTGTGTTTGAGTAGGCTACACCAAATCAGGGTCCGACGTTAAGTTGAAATCTTGAACTGAAGGGCCTTTAATGGCCAAAAACATTAACCTGGACAACATTTTAATAGATAGCTGTAACCTGGACAACATTTTAATAGATAGCTGGCTCCTTCAATCAGATTTTATTCTTTCCATTGCATTCACATGCTGCAGTGGACAGTGGACAATTTAGCTTCAGTATTAATGCAGTATTTACATTTTTTTATTTATTTTTTATTTTAGAAAAGACCAATTTGAAAAAGCATTAATGTGCTTTCAATACTGCCATTTGACTTTGACTACTGGAAATAGCCCAGACTTTTCCATGTTATTCTAGTTTATTGAGATACCCCTGTAACACTCAAGGATGTGAGACATTGAAACATCGCTATGAGTGACAGGCAAACAGCCAATATTCTAACAGCTGTGTAGTTAAGTTGAAGCACCGTCTCCAGGTGTGTTTATTAACAACAGGGTTATAGGTAACCTAAAAAGGACACGTTAGCGCGTTGATATGGTAACTAAATGGTGGCAGGTGATTGTTACTGCGTGAGTCTGCCTCAAGTCTGAAACAGGCAACGTTAATAAAGCAGCATCAAGTCGTCACTGAAACGCTCGGTGAAATCGTCGATTAAGGGGCTGTGTCCACCAGACGCGCTTTCAGCACTCTGAGCGCCCGAGACCAACGGCCGTGTCCACCGAACGCACTCTCTATCTCTCTCAGAATGTTGCCGTAACCAGGTAACAGAATGAGGCGTCTCACTTCCGAGCCGCTTGACGAGCGGCGCGCTGTTCCAAAAGTTGAACAGATTTTAACTCCGAGCGCCGCGACAAAAAAAGGAAGTGCCCAGAGAGTTTTTTCCGCCGATGGCACTGAGCACTGTGGCCGCTGAACTCCATAGGATCTGAATGGTAAATAGATGCCCAGAGCGCTGAAATGGCGCCTGGTGGACACAGCCCCTAAATATGACGAGCCGCGAGCGACATATCTCAGCTGGTATAGAGCACACCCGCTGCAGCGACTCTGAGTTTGATTCCACCTAACAGTCCCTTTGCTCCGCGTCAATCCCCCCTCTCACTTTCTCTCCCCCCTCCCCTGTCTCTCTCCAGCAAATAGGTTAAATAAAATGCCCAAAAATAAAAAATAAGAAAATCTGAGTCTGTGCTTGCCCGACCAGGCAAGTCTGCACAGGTTATGTTAAAATTTTCACTCATTATCTACTCACCCTCATGTCAACTAAGGGTTGGGAGAAGTTTCAGAGTCATCTGTGCCTTCTTGGAGTTACAGGGGGGCTCCGCGCAGCACTGCATGTCCATATGACGGTCGCAAATGGGGCTCACTTTTCTTTGTCCAAAAAGACACACCAAAAAACATCCAAATACCTCCATACTGCTCGTCTGTAATGTCCTTCTTGTATTGAAGCCCCGACATGAGAAAATGTTCCGAAAAAAATTAATAAGTCTATATTTTAAGCTTGTTTGTAGCGGAAGCTCCCAGTGTCTCAGTCTCAAATCTCGAATCTCACCGGCAGAGCAGTGAACTGAGACACTGGAGCAGTTGTCAAGGCAGATTTCAAAAATTGTCAAAATGTCAGAACGGCTATGGCTAGAAGGAGTGTTATTCCTGTATTATCGTTGTAAATACAATTTTATACTTGAAAATATTGAAATGTTTTGTTCCTGTGTCAAGTTATTTTTGAGATAGACTTTTCAAATTGTTTTGAAAATTCTGTCATTGAAACAAAAATCTGATAATACATGAATTGCATCTTGGAGTCCTTGGAGTTGAGTAAATCTGGCATGGGGTCGGACATTCATGTAAGGTTTGGTGAGTTTTCACCCAAGGGGAGTATGATTTCCTCGGAAGAAGAGAGAAGAAGATGAGACTGGACCTTTGTGTAAAATTTGGTGGGCTTTTTGCCATGGTCCAGTCCAAGCTATTTGTTTTTTTTTTAATTTAGAGCCTTGCTGTGATGCCACCATCAGGACAACTGCCTTGTGTTTCCAGTTGAGGTCATTTTATATTTTGATCTGTCATCATCATCATCACTCTTGTTGGGTCTAGAACCCACGTCCTCTGACACCAAGAACCAGCTCTTAACTCACTGAGCTAATATCCTGGCAATGAGACCTGCTGTGTAGCTTCATTTATCGACTCAGGGAGTCAATGTCCGGGCAGCTGTTGTCAAGGCAGATTTCAAAATTGCTCAAGATGTCAAAAATTCTGTTATCTAAACAAAAATCTGGTAATACATAAATTCCATCTTGACAGTCTGGAAATGTTGGTGATTTGTTTTTAACTCTAAGTGTTTTGATTGATAAGAGAAAATCTGATGTCTAAAAATGCCACTCTTACATTAACTGCAGTTGTTCCCATGAGAAGGGAATTCAAAATGTTCTAGAAAATTCAGTTTTGAGATAAAATTCAAATTTTTGCCAAACTTCATCAACCATGACTCCAAAATATTGTAAATTTTTTTCAGGAAGATTGAAAATGTATTTAGCAAGAATTTGATAGGTTAGGTAGCTATATGTTTACAGTCAAATATTTTGTTGCACTGTAGGCTTAATTGTTTGATAAATCAAAAATCCGAGAAACAAGTTTTGTGGAGGACAACCTGAAGATGCTCTCTAGCAAGTTTTGTGACAGTTTTCTTTTTTTGTGTGGCTTTTTTGCCTTTATTTGATAGCACAGTGAGATAGACAGGAAAGGGGGAGGCAGAGAGAGGGGAGAATGACATGCAGGAAAGGTCTTCCCGATGCGAGACTCGAACCGGGGACGCCTGCGTTGTGGACTGTAGCCTCTACATGGTGCGGCTGCTTTAACCACTGCGCCACACACCGCCCCAAGTTTGGTGACAGTTGAGCAAAAATTGTGGGAGGAGATTTTATAAGTTTTACAGTTTTTGAAAAAAACAGAGTGATGGACTTCATAATTTGTAATGAGTTTAAGTGGACAAAAGTTTCAACAGTATTGGGGTGACATTTTGCTGAAAGTTTTAAAACTGTAGCATGTACTGTTGATATTTTGAAAGTTTTTAAATTGAAACGCTTATTGTGCCCCCCCTAGGAGGAGAGG
Organism: Trachurus japonicus; assembly: GCF_045865225.1. NCBI lineage: Eukaryota > Metazoa > Chordata > Actinopteri > Carangiformes > Carangidae > Trachurus > Trachurus japonicus. The sequence goes on from NC_140920.1 coordinate 31,293,296, forward strand.
GGGGGGGGAGCACATGTCCTTTGAGTTGAGTAAATGTGGCATGGGGTTGGACATTTCTGTAAAGTTTGGTGAGTTTTCGCCCATGGGAAGTATGACTTCCTCGGAAGAAAGAAAGAAAGAAAGAATTCCTAGGAATACAACACAGTCTCACCAGGGCCGGTTCTAGGCAGGCATATATGAGGGGGCAGTCAGAAATGTGAAGGGGGCATCATGTGAACACATCATGCTCCAGCACTTTTTTTTCTCTGTGCTTACAGTAACTTCATTGAATTGGGTTGTTGGCTGTGTGTCCAACGCCAACCTGGAGAAGTGGATTGCATTTTGTCAGGCCTCTGCCTTCAGACCTGTCCGACTAGGGGCCAGGGGGCCAACCAGGGTCTTAGAGCCCGAATTTTTTACTGTCTTAATGCAAAGAGCCACATTATATGGGGGGTTAGGGGTGCATACAGTATACCTGAAGATGCATTGCAAACCCAGAGGGGGTGAAAAAGGTGAGTAGCTAAACCCCTGTAGGGGGGTCTGGGGGCATCCCCCCCAGAAATTTTTTGTGATTTAAAATGTGAGTGAAGCATTCTGGTGTACTCTGAGAAGAGGAGGGGGGGGGGGGGGTCTACTATGGTCAAGATTTACAAAACTGAAAGGTAGTCTTATGAATATTTAAAAAAAAAGGAACAGAACATTTTAGAAAAGAATACTGTTCCTTTTTCGGCGGATTTTTGTGCTACTGCAGATAATTTTGTCAACTTGTACTTGAACTTTACTATTTTTCAAACATTCCGCTTTTCCGACATTGATTGATTACGTTATAGTCAGACGTGTCCTTCTGATTTTTTTTTTTTTTACATCTGAGACACTGTTTCTCATACACAACTACATAGGCCTATTAGAGAAGAAAAAAACAAACCCTCCAAAAACACACCGGCAGCAGCGCCCCTGATCTGCAGCTACTGAGACTGTTATTATTCTGTCACCTGAGTTAACGAGGTGCACGTGTGTTTGGAGCTGACGAGATAATAAAGAGCGAGACAACGCGGCTCTGAGGAGGAACTGTGAAGGACTCAGCTGTAATAGAAAATGACCTAAACCGAGTCCAGTAGAGATGAGGTAGAGAGACGGTAGAGATGCCGTGTAGCTATCTCGCTTTCTTTCCCCCACCCTCCGCCCGTTGTCTTCGTTGTCACTTTGTTGTCGCTCCACAGAGAGCACATGGCTAATTAATATGCACGTGCTGACCATATATGGTTGTGTCTAGACGTTCCGGGGACGGAGGTGTGTTCACACCATTCTTGTATCCAGTTTGATTTATCAAAGAGTGTGCTGCCTTAGTCATTTTATTGTGACCATTTTGTGTTTAGCTCCCTCTAGTGGTAGGTTTGTATGGCAGTAATTAAGACTCTGGTCTGCGTCTCTAGCTGATGACATCATCAGTGAGCGACAAGGCAGTCCTCCATGTCTGAGCTAGGGGAAGCTCACGCCTTTCTTTTATATCAGCAATCATCCTCGTGTTTGAGCATTTGAAAGCATCGTTGGTAGGTTGAAATAGATTTGAGTTCATTATTCGATGTATAGGTTAACATATTTTATGATTATTTGTAGATTGTGTGCAGTTAAAAATATCAGTACTTTATTCATTTCGGCCACATGGTCTGGCTAGGTTTAAGTGAGAAACTGTGAATGAAACACATTGTATTTAGCATTATAATACATACAGTAGTCTACTTATGGTACATTAAGAATTCATTTATATTGTTTAATTGAGTGTACTATTCTTGATTTAAGATACTAAGTACTTACCTTTTCCTTATCAAAAGTAGAGAACGCTTTTGCTGATTGTATGTTTTCTTTGTCAGTTTTACCCAACTTCCAGTTGCCACATTAAAGAGCATCAGCCTGACACGTCGTTGTCCGAGTGGTAATTGGGGACGGAGTTTACCTGCCTGTCAATTTATGCCAGACGTGTAAAGAGGACAGGACAGTAAAACAACGCTTTCTGGAATAAAAAGGCAAGACACTTTCCAAGATGTCAGACAAGAAATCATCAGGCTTTCGGTCAGTACGGACAAGGTCTCAGGTCTTGGGCTCACTTACCTCCAAACGGTCACATGGCTCCACCACTAGCGCAGCTGCAGCATTAGCTCGTGCAGAGGCACAAGCTGCTAAAGCAGAGGCGGCATTTGTAGAAAAGGAAAACCAAATCAAAATGGAACAGGCACGCCTAGAGGCATCTGTAAAGGTAGAGTCAACACGTTTGGAGATATCACTTGACGCTCTGAAAGTAGAGAAAAAAAACAGCAGCTGCGGTTGCTAAAGCTGAGGCATTAGAGGCAGCCATCGAAGAGCAAAGTGAGAAGGACTTTGGCTCCAAAATAGATCTTCAAATCGATGATTCAGAGGAGCGCACAAAAGCATATGTAGAAGAGCAGGCTAAGCATGTTACAATGCAATTGCCACCTGCATTTGAGGGAGCTTCCATTGATGTTGTACAGCATGCACCTAAAGTTACTACTCAGGATCACATTCAGGATGACACACCTAGTCGTGATCATCATCCTCGGGTGCGTACTTCCTTGGAGGGAAGTCAAGTTTGGCACAGTAACGCCCACATGTCACACACTTCAGACAGTAAACCTCAAATGTCGAAACCAGAAGGAGCCAAGGATACTGAGGTTAATCAGGCTAATCCTGCCAGCAGTCAGAGCATGTCAGATTTTGTTAGGTTTTTTGCAAGACGGGAACTTGTGTCTTCAGGGCTCCTACAGTTTAACGATCAGCCTGAAAGTTACAGAGCTTGGAAGGCGTCGTTCTTGAATGCCATACGAGGTCTAAACCTTACAGATAGTGAAGAGATGGATCTCTTGGTAAAGTGGCTAGGCACAGAGTCGACTGAACATGTAAGAAGGATAAGAGCTGTACATGTCCATCATCCAGAGAGGGGGCTCAGAATGGCTTGGGACAGACTTGATGTGTGCTATGGGTCGCCCGAGGTAATTGAGACTTCTCTGTTCCACAGAGTGGATAGCTTCCCCAAGATCTCGAACAGAGATCACAGGAAATTAAGAGAGTTAGGGGACTTGTTAATGGAACTTGAAGCTGCGAAGTGTGATGGAGACCTACCGGGACTTGCCTACCTGGACACAGCGCGAGGTTATCAACCCGATTGTGCAGAAGCTGCCTTATAATTTACAGGAAAAATGGCTCGCACACGGCTCTAGGTTCAAGGAAGATTACAACGTTCCTTTCCCACCATTTGGTTACTTCGTGGATTTCATTTGCCAGCAAGCCAAGATGCGGAACGATCCTAGTTTCTCCGTCGTTCAGAGCAGCTCTGATCCTCCACTGATGAGAAAATCCAGTCCTAAGTACAGTAGTCAGAGGTCTCCAATCATAGTTCGCAAGACGGATGTGACAACACACTCTTCCTCTTCAGTCGACCCCACACGGAAGGGTAAAATGGATCCAGCAAAGCATTGCTTCATACATAACAAACCGCACCCTCTTCAGAAATGTCGTGGATTCAGAGAGAAGTCCATTGAGCACAGGAAAGCCCTTTTAAAGCAACACGGTATCTGCTACAAATGCTGTGCATCATCAGCACATCTTGCCAGAAATTGTGACAACAACACAAGGTGTGTTGAGTGTGGAAGTGAGAGCCATGTTGCAGCTCTACACCATGGACCTGCCCCTTGGTTCTCAGAGGCCCGGACCCCTGCTCATGAGCATGGCGGGGAGGAAGGGAGTAAGAGTGAAGAAACAGCTGTTTCCTCAACCTGTACTCAGGTCTGTGGAGGAGACATCAGTCAAAAATCTTGTTCAAAGATTTGTCTTGTCAAGATCTACCCAGCTGGCCAGCAGGAGAAAGCACACCGGATATATGCAATATTGGATGATCAATCCAATCGCTCATTAGTAAGGTCTGAGTTCTTCGACCTCTTTAACATCAACGGTCAAGAGTCTCCTTACTCCCTCAGGACATGTGCTGGTACAGTTGAGACCACAGGCCGAAGAGTGCACGGTTTTAAGGTGGAGTCCATGGATGGGCAGGTTGTCCTCTCACTACCAACACTAATTGAATGTAATGCAATTCCGGATAATCGTGCCGAAATCCCCACACCGGAAGCAGCACTACAGCATGCACATCTAAAACCTTTGGCAGACAAGATCCCAAAGCTTGACCTACAGGCCCCGATCATGGTCTTGCTCGGCAGAGACATCATAAGGATCCATAAAGTGCGGGAACAAATAAATGGTCCACATGACTCCCCCTATGCGCAAAAACTGGACTTGGGGTGGGTAATTGTTGGGAACGTTTGTCTAGGAAGTGTCCACACGCCATCCATTGTGAGCACCTACTTCACCAACGCCCTAGAAAACGGTCGCCATTCTGTCTTTGTACCATGCCCAAATCGCTATGTCGTGAAGGAAAAGTTGTACAGCAGTGAGGCCCCAGCAATTTCGGCACCGGTCTGTGAGGACTACGGAGAGCACCTCGGATGCAACGTCTTTCAACAGACAAAAGACGATGACAAGATGGGCCTGTCAGTCGAGGATATGCTCTTTTTGAAGACAATGGAACAGGGAGTCTACAAGGATGAGGACAATAGCTGGGTAGCTCCCTTGCCATTCAGGTGCCACGACCTCATCTTCCCAACAACAGGTCACAAGCAGCAGACCGTCTGTTTTCACTGCTCCGCTCCTTTAACAAGAAGCCTGAGATGAAGGAACATTTCATCTTGTTTATGGAAAAGATATTCCAGAGTGGCCATGCAGAGGTGGCACCTCCCCTTGGGAAAAATGAAGAGTGTTGGTACCTCCCTTGTTTCGGTGTTTACCACCCAAAGAAACCGGGCCAGATTCGTGTGGTCTTTGATTCAAGCGCTCAATACCAGGGAGTCTCATTAAACCAGGTCCTCCTGACTGGCCCAGACCTCAACAATGGTCTTCTTGGGGTACTTATACGCTTTCGCAAAGACTCCATCGCCATCTCAGCAGACATACAACAGATGTTCCACTGTTTTGTTGTCAGGCCGGAAGACAGAAATTTCCTGAGATTTCTTTGGTATGGAGACAACAAGTTGGAGAATGACATCACAGAATATCGCATGAAAGTGCACGTCTTCGGGAATAGCCCATCACCAGCTGTTGCCATTCACTGTCTCAGACGAGCTGCTGAAGAGGGAGAGAAAGAGTTTGGAGAGGATGCAAGGCAATTCGTCGAAAGAGACTTTTATGTTGATGATGGTCTTAAGTCCCTGCCCACACCAAAGGCTGCTATTGATTTGCTCAAAAGAACGCAGAACATGTTGGCTTGCTCCAACCTAAGGCTGCACAAAATAGCCTCAAACAGCAGGGAGGTCATGGAGGCGTTCCCCACCGAGGACCACGCCAACGACCTTAAAGATCTGGATCTTGGTGGTGACTCCCTACCTGTACAGCGCAGCCTTGGACTCTGCTGGGACTTGAGGAAAGACGCCTTTCTATTCCAGGTGACAGAAGAAAGGAAGCCCTTCACTCGTCGGGGGGTATTATCGACGGTGAACAGCTTGTACGACCCATTGGGATTCGTAGCACCTGTCACCATACAGGGCAAGGCCTTACTTCGGGAGCTCTCAACAGAAACGACTGATTGGGATGCTCCATTGCCACCAGACAAAGAAGAACAATGGGACAAATGGAGAGAATCCTTAAAAGAGCTTCAGCACTTCGAGATCTCAAGGCCATATACAAGAGTGTCTCCAACAGAGGCTCAATACAAGGAACTCTGTATCTTTTCGGATGCTTCAGAAAAGGCAATAGCTGCAGTTGCCTATCTAAAGATGTCAGATGCAGAAGGGAACTGCCACATAGGCTTTATATTTGGCAAGGCAAGATTGGCTCCACGCCCGGAACAAACCATACCTCGGTTAGAGCTGTGCGCTGCAGTGATGGCTGTGGATGTAGCTGACTTTGTGACATCTGAGATCGACATAGAGTGGGATACTGTCACCTTCTATACAGACAGCAAGGTAGTTCTAGGCTACATTTGCAATGAGAAGCGGAGATTCTACGTTTATGTCAACAATCGGATCCAGAGGATCAGGAGGAGGACACAGCCACAACAATGGCATTATGTGTCATCTGACCATAATCCTGCAGACCATGCTACTAGGTCTATCACTGCAGCCAATCTGAAAGCCACCACCTGGCTTACTGGGCCACAGTTCTTATCTCAGACGGTGAAAAACCCCCACAAGGCATCAGCCTTTGAACTACTGGACCCAGAGCAGGACAAGGAAGTTCGCCCTCAAGTGACAGTACTCGCTGCTAACATCTGTGACAGCGGTATTGGCTCTCTGCGCTTTGAGCGCTTTTCTTCTTGGAAGGTTCTTGTTCGTGCTATATCTTGTCTCAGGCATATTGCACGCCTCTTTAAGAAGGCTTCAGAAGATTCAGTGGGGAGCTGCAAGGGATGGCATCATTGCAAGGCACTGTATACAGTGGAGGAACTCGCCCAGAGTAAAAACATCATCATTCGTTCTGTGCAGCAGGAAACTTATCCTGAGGAAATGGAATGCATCAGAACTCAAAGAGAGATCCGCAAGGACAGTCCTCTGAGGATGTTGGACCCGTTCGTTGACGACGATGGTTTATTGCGAGTTGGCGGACGCATACAAGAGTCACAGTTGGGTCATGAGGAGAAAAGGCCCCTGATCATTCCTGGACGGCATCATGTTGCATCCCTCCTCGTGCAGCATTACCATGTTGAGTCACAACACCAAGGACGCCATATTACTGAGGGAGCTGTCCGCTCGGCAGGCTACTGGATTGTGGGTGCCAAAAGGTGTGTAAGCAGTTTTATCTTCAAGTGCATCACCTGCCGTAAGCTTCGGGGAACTTGTGAGGTCCAGAAGATGGCTGACTTACCTCCTGATAGGCTTAGCATGGACCCACCTTTCACGCATGTTGGCGTCGATGTATTTGGACCCTGGACCATCTCTGCACGCCGTACAAGGGGTGGCCACGCCGAAAGCAAGAGATGGGCCGTCTTATTTACCTGCTTAAGTGTTAGAGCCATCCATCTTGAGGTCATAGAGTCCATGGAGAGCTCAAGTTTCATAAATGCCCTGAGAAGGTTCTTGGCAATCCGTGGGCCAGTCAAACACATTCGTTCTGACCGGGGAACGAATTTCATTGGAGCATGCAAGGAGCTAGGAATCTCCTCCAATGTTGACAAAGAGGTGGTGAAGAGATACCTTGCTGAGAAGGGCTGTACCTGGACATTTAACCCACCCCACTCCTCCCACATGGGAGGAGTGTGGGAAAGGATGATTGGTATCACCCGTAAAATCCTGGACTCAATGCTTCTCCATTCAAGGCCTTCGAGGCTTACTCATGAGGTGCTCACCACCTTTATGGCCGAGGTGATGGCCATTGTGAACAACAGACCTCTGGTGCCTCTTTCAACAGACGCCAGTGATCCATTCCTTCTCACGCCAGCCACGCTGCTTACACAGAAAAGCGGCCCTCATCCTGTTCCCCCAGGTGGGTTCGATGGCGTTGACCTGTACAAGAGGCAGTGGCGGCAAGTGCAGAGCCTCGCCAATACTTTCTGGGACAAGTGGCGCAAACAGTACTTGTGCACCCTACAATCTCGAAGGAAATGGACGTCCACTAGGCCGAACATTACACCAGGATCTGTGGTACTCATGAGAGATTGCCAATCCAAGAGAAATGACTGGCCTCTAGGAGTGATAACTCAAACATTCCCCAGCAAGGATGGAAGAGTTCGTAAAGTTGAGGTGAAGATCAACAGTCGGGATGGAACAAAGTTGTTCCTTAGGCCTGTAACAGAAGTGGTCCTGCTGCTCACCGCCAAGGACTAGGAGGGAGTGACTATGTCCTCCGAAGTGAACTGTTTAGTGTTTGTGGTATCCAGGGATACCAGACGGGGAGTGTGCTGCCTTAGTCATTTTATTGTGACCATTTTGTGTTTAGCTCCCTCTAGTGGTAGGTTTGTATGGCAGTAATTAAGACTCTGGTCTGCGTCTCTAGCTGATGACATCATCAGTGAGCGACAAGGCAGTCCTCCATGTCTGAGCTAGGGGAAGCTCACGCCTTTCTTTTATATCAGCAATCATCCTCGTGTTTGAGCATTTGAAAGCATCGTTGGTAGGTTGAAATAGATTTGAGTTCATTATTCGATGTATAGGTTAACATATTTTATGATTATTTGTAGATTGTGTGCAGTTAAAAATATCAGTACTTTATTCATTTCGGCCACATGGTCTGGCTAGGTTTAAGTGAGAAACTGTGAATGAAACACATTGTATTTAGCATTATAATACATACAGTAGTCTACTTATGGTACATTAAGAATTCATTTATATTGTTTAATTGAGTGTACTATTCTTGATTTAAGATACTAAGTACTTACCTTTTCCTTATCAAAAGTAGAGAACGCTTTTGCTGATTGTATGTTTTCTTTGTCAGTTTTACCCAACTTCCAGTTGCCACATTAAAGAGCATCAGCCTGACACGTCGTTGTCCGAGTGGTAATTGGGGACGGAGTTTACCTGCCTGTCAATTTATGCCAGACGTGTAAAGAGGACAGGACAGTAAAACAACGCTTTCTGGAATAAAAAGGCAAGACACTTTCCAAGATGTCAGACAAGAAATCATCAGGCTTTCGGTCAGTACGGACAAGGTCTCAGGTCTTGGGCTCACTTACCTCCAAACGGTCACATGGCTCCACCACTAGCGCAGCTGCAGCATTAGCTCGTGCAGAGGCACAAGCTGCTAAAGCAGAGGCGGCATTTGTAGAAAAGGAAAACCAAATCAAAATGGAACAGGCACGCCTAGAGGCATCTGTAAAGGTAGAGTCAACACGTTTGGAGATATCACTTGACGCTCTGAAAGTAGAGAAAAAAACAGCAGCTGCGGTTGCTAAAGCTGAGGCATTAGAGGCAGCCATCGAAGAGCAAAGTGAGAAGGACTTTGGCTCCAAAATAGATCTTCAAATCGATGATTCAGAGGAGCGCACAAAAGCATATGTAGAAGAGCAGGCTAAGCATGTTACAATGCAATTGCCACCTGCATTTGAGGGAGCTTCCATTGATGTTGTACAGCATGCACCTAAAGTTACTACTCAGGATCACATTCAGGATGACACACCTAGTCGTGATCATCATCCTCGGGTGCGTACTTCCTTGGAGGGAAGTCAAGTTTGGCACAGTAACGCCCACATGTCACACACTTCAGACAGTAAACCTCAAATGTCGAAACCAGAAGGAGCCAAGGATACTGAGGTTAATCAGGCTAATCCTGCCAGCAGTCAGAGCATGTCAGATTTTGTTAGGTTTTTTGCAAGACGGGAACTTGTGTCTTCAGGGCTCCTACAGTTTAACGATCAGCCTGAAAGTTACAGAGCTTGGAAGGCGTCGTTCTTGAATGCCATACGAGGTCTAAACCTTACAGATAGTGAAGAGATGGATCTCTTGGTAAAGTGGCTAGGCACAGAGTCGACTGAACATGTAAGAAGGATAAGAGCTGTACATGTCCATCATCCAGAGAGGGGGCTCAGAATGGCTTGGGACAGACTTGATGTGTGCTATGGGTCGCCCGAGGTAATTGAGACTTCTCTGTTCCACAGAGTGGATAGCTTCCCCAAGATCTCGAACAGAGATCACAGGAAATTAAGAGAGTTAGGGGACTTGTTAATGGAACTTGAAGCTGCGAAGTGTGATGGAGACCTACCGGGACTTGCCTACCTGGACACAGCGCGAGGTATCAACCCGATTGTGCAGAAGCTGCCTTATAATTTACAGGAAAAAATGGCTCGCACACGGCTCTAGGTTCAAGGAAGATTACAACGTTCCTTTCCCACCATTTGGTTACTTCGTGGATTTCATTTGCCAGCAAGCCAAGATGCGGAACGATCCTAGTTTCTCCGTCGTTCAGAGCAGCTCTGATCCTCCACTGATGAGAAAATCCAGTCCTAAGTACAGTAGTCAGAGGTCTCCAATCATAGTTCGCAAGACGGATGTGACAACACACTCTTCCTCTTCAGTCGACCCCACACGGAAGGGTAAAATGGATCCAGCAAAGCATTGCTTCATACATAACAAACCGCACCCTCTTCAGAAATGTCGTGGATTCAGAGAGAAGTCCATTGAGCACAGGAAAGCCCTTTTAAAGCAACACGGTATCTGCTACAAATGCTGTGCATCATCAGCACATCTTGCCAGAAATTGTGACAACAACACAAGGTGTGTTGAGTGTGGAAGTGAGAGCCATGTTGCAGCTCTACACCATGGACCTGCCCCTTGGTTCTCAGAGGCCCGGACCCCTGCTCATGAGCATGGCGGGGAGGAAGGGAGTAAGAGTGAAGAAACAGCTGTTTCCTCAACCTGTACTCAGGTCTGTGGAGGAGACATCAGTCAAAAATCTTGTTCAAAGATTTGTCTTGTCAAGATCTACCCAGCTGGCCAGCAGGAGAAAGCACACCGGATATATGCAATATTGGATGATCAATCCAATCGCTCATTAGTAAGGTCTGAGTTCTTCGACCTCTTTAACATCAACGGTCAAGAGTCTCCTTACTCCCTCAGGACATGTGCTGGTACAGTTGAGACACAGGCCGAAGAGTGCACGGTTTTAAGGTGGAGTCCATGGATGGGCAGGTTGTCCTCTCACTACCAACACTAATTGAATGTAATGCAATTCCGGATAATCGTGCCGAAATCCCCACACCGGAAGCAGCACTACAGCATGCACATCTAAAACCTTTGGCAGACAAGATCCCAAAGCTTGACCTACAGGCCCCGATCATGGTCTTGCTCGGCAGAGACATCATAAGGATCCATAAAGTGCGGGAACAAATAAATGGTCCACATGACTCCCCCTATGCGCAAAAACTGGACTTGGGGTGGGTAATTGTTGGGAACGTTTGTCTAGGAAGTGTCCACACGCCATCCATTGTGAGCACCTACTTCACCAACGCCCTAGAAAACGGTCGCCATTCTGTCTTTGTACCATGCCCAAATCGCTATGTCGTGAAGGAAAAGTTGTACAGCAGTGAGGCCCCAGCAATTTCGGCACCGGTCTGTGAGGACTACGGAGAGCACCTCGGATGCAACGTCTTTCAACAGACAAAAGACGATGACAAGATGGGCCTGTCAGTCGAGGATATGCTCTTTTTGAAGACAATGGAACAGGGAGTCTACAAGGATGAGGACAATAGCTGGGTAGCTCCCTTGCCATTCAGGGTGCCACGACCTCATCTTCCCAACAACAGGTCACAAGCAGCAGACCGTCTGTTTTCACTGCTCCGCTCCTTTAACAAGAAGCCTGAGATGAAGGAACATTTCATCTTGTTTATGGAAAAGATATTCCAGAGTGGCCATGCAGAGGTGGCACCTCCCCTTGGGAAAAATGAAGAGTGTTGGTACCTCCCTTGTTTCGGTGTTTACCACCCAAAGAAACCGGGCCAGATTCGTGTGGTCTTTGATTCAAGCGCTCAATACCAGGGAGTCTCATTAAACCAGGTCCTCCTGACTGGCCCAGACCTCAACAATGGTCTTCTTGGGGTACTTATACGCTTTCGCAAAGACTCCATCGCCATCTCAGCAGACATACAACAGATGTTCCACTGTTTTGTTGTCAGGCCGGAAGACAGAAATTTCCTGAGATTTCTTTGGTATGGAGACAACAAGTTGGAGAATGACATCACAGAATATCGCATGAAAGTGCACGTCTTCGGGAATAGCCCATCACCAGCTGTTGCCATTCACTGTCTCAGACGAGCTGCTGAAGAGGGAGAGAAAGAGTTTGGAGAGGATGCAAGGCAATTCGTCGAAAGAGACTTTTATGTTGATGATGGTCTTAAGTCCCTGCCCACACCAAAGGCTGCTATTGATTTGCTCAAAAGAACGCAGAACATGTTGGCTTGCTCCAACCTAAGGCTGCACAAAATAGCCTCAAACAGCAGGGAGGTCATGGAGGCGTTCCCCACCGAGGACCACGCCAACGACCTTAAAGATCTGGATCTTGGTGGTGACTCCCTACCTGTACAGCGCAGCCTTGGACTCTGCTGGGACTTGAGGAAAGACGCCTTTCTATTCCAGGTGACAGAAGAAAGGAAGCCCTTCACTCGTCGGGGGGTATTATCGACGGTGAACAGCTTGTACGACCCATTGGGATTCGTAGCACCTGTCACCATACAGGGCAAGGCCTTACTTCGGGAGCTCTCAACAGAAACGACTGATTGGGATGCTCCATTGCCACCAGACAAAGAAGAACAATGGGACAAATGGAGAGAATCCTTAAAAGAGCTTCAGCACTTCGAGATCTCAAGGCCATATACAAGAGTGTCTCCAACAGAGGCTCAATACAAGGAACTCTGTATCTTTTCGGATGCTTCAGAAAAGGCAATAGCTGCAGTTGCCTATCTAAAGATGTCAGATGCAGAAGGGAACTGCCACATAGGCTTTATATTTGGCAAGGCAAGATTGGCTCCACGCCCGGAACAAACCATACCTCGGTTAGAGCTGTGCGCTGCAGTGATGGCTGTGGATGTAGCTGACTTTGTGACATCTGAGATCGACATAGAGTGGGATACTGTCACCTTCTATACAGACAGCAAGGTAGTTCTAGGCTACATTTGCAATGAGAAGCGGAGATTCTACGTTTATGTCAACAATCGGATCCAGAGGATCAGGAGGAGGACACAGCCACAACAATGGCATTATGTGTCATCTGACCATAATCCTGCAGACCATGCTACTAGGTCTATCACTGCAGCCAATCTGAAAGCCACCACCTGGCTTACTGGGCCACAGTTCTTATCTCAGACGGTGAAAAACCCCCACAAGGCATCAGCCTTTGAACTACTGGACCCAGAGCAGGACAAGGAAGTTCGCCCTCAAGTGACAGTACTCGCTGCTAACATCTGTGACAGCGGTATTGGCTCTCTGCGCTTTGAGCGCTTTTCTTCTTGGAAGGTTCTTGTTCGTGCTATATCTTGTCTCAGGCATATTGCACGCCTCTTTAAGAAGGCTTCAGAAGATTCAGTGGGGAGCTGCAAGGGATGGCATCATTGCAAGGCACTGTATACAGTGGAGGAAACTCGCCCAGAGTAAAAACATCATCATTCGTTCTGTGCAGCAGGAAACTTATCCTGAGGAAATGGAATGCATCAGAACTCAAAGAGAGATCCGCAAGGACAGTCCTCTGAGGATGTTGGACCCGTTCGTTGACGACGATGGTTTATTGCGAGTTGGCGGACGCATACAAGAGTCACAGTTGGGTCATGAGGAGAAAAGGCCCCTGATCATTCCTGGACGGCATCATGTTGCATCCCTCCTCGTGCAGCATTACCATGTTGAGTCACAACACCAAGGACGCCATATTACTGAGGGAGCTGTCCGCTCGGCAGGCTACTGGATTGTGGGTGCCAAAAGGTGTGTAAGCAGTTTTTATCTTCAAGTGCATCACCTGCCGTAAGCTTCGGGGAACTTGTGAGGTCCAGAAGATGGCTGACTTACCTCCTGATAGGCTTAGCATGGACCCACCTTTCACGCATGTTGGCGTCGATGTATTTGGACCCTGGACCATCTCTGCACGCCGTACAAGGGGTGGCCACGCCGAAAGCAAGAGATGGGCCGTCTTATTTACCTGCTTAAGTGTTAGAGCCATCCATCTTGAGGTCATAGAGTCCATGGAGAGCTCAAGTTTCATAAATGCCCTGAGAAGGTTCTTGGCAATCCGTGGGCCAGTCAAACACATTCGTTCTGACCGGGGAACGAATTTCATTGGAGCATGCAAGGAGCTAGGAATCTCCTCCAATGTTGACAAAGAGGTGGTGAAGAGATACCTTGCTGAGAAGGGCTGTACCTGGACATTTAACCCACCCCACTCCTCCCACATGGGAGGAGTGTGGGAAAGGATGATTGGTATCACCCGTAAAATCCTGGACTCAATGCTTCTCCATTCAAGGCCTTCGAGGCTTACTCATGAGGTGCTCACCACCTTTATGGCCGAGGTGATGGCCATTGTGAACAACAGACCTCTGGTGCCTCTTTCAACAGACGCCAGTGATCCATTCCTTCTCACGCCAGCCACGCTGCTTACACAGAAAAGCGGGCCCTCATCCTGTTCCCCCAGGTGGGTTCGATGGCGTTGACCTGTACAAGAGGCAGTGGCGGCAAGTGCAGAGCCTCGCCAATACTTTCTGGGACAAGTGGCGCAAACAGTACTTGTGCACCCTACAATCTCGAAGGAAATGGACGTCCACTAGGCCGAACATTACACCAGGATCTGTGGTACTCATGAGAGATTGCCAATCCAAGAGAAATGACTGGCCTCTAGGAGTGATAACTCAAACATTCCCCAGCAAGGATGGAAGAGTTCGTAAAGTTGAGGTGAAGATCAACAGTCGGGATGGAACAAAGTTGTTCCTTAGGCCTGTAACAGAAGTGGTCCTGCTGCTCACCGCCAAGGACTAGGAGGGAGTGACTATGTCCTCCGAAGTGAACTGTTTAGTGTTTGTGGTATCCAGGGATACCAGACGGGGAGTGTGCTGCCTTAGTCATTTTATTGTGACCATTTTGTGTTTAGCTCCCTCTAGTGGTAGGTTTGTATGGCAGTAATTAAGACTCTGGTCTGCGTCTCTAGCTGATGACATCATCAGTGAGCGACAAGGCAGTCCTCCATGTCTGAGCTAGGGAAGCTCACGCCTTTCTTTTATATCAGCAATCATCCTCGTGTTTGAGCATTTGAAAGCATCGTTGGTAGGTTGAAATAGATTTGAGTTCATTATTCGATGTATAGGTTAACATATTTTATGATTATTTGTAGATTGTGTGCAGTTAAAAAATATCAGTACTTTATTCATTTCGGCCACATGGTCTGGCTAGGTTTAAGTGAGAAACTGTGAATGAAACACATTGTATTTAGCATTATAATACATACAGTAGTCTACTTATGGTACATTAAGAATTCATTTATATTGTTTAATTGAGTGTACTATTCTTGATTTAAGATACTAAGTACTTACCTTTTCCTTATCAAAAGTAGAGAACGCTTTTGCTGATTGTATGTTTTCTTTGTCAGTTTTACCCAACTTCCAGTTGCCACATTAAAGAGCATCAGCCTGACACGTCGTTGTCCGAGTGGTAATTGGGGACGGAGTTTACCTGCCTGTCAATTTATGCCAGACGTGTAAAGAGGACAGGAC
>NC_140920.1:31308603-31401797 GCF_045865225.1 Trachurus japonicus
AAAGAGAAATTGTGGAGAGTTGTGCACGCACAGTTTGATAGATCTGAAAAAGGTGTAAATATTTTTGGGTGTCTTTTCGCTGTAGGCCTAAGCAAAACATTTAGTAGCAGCAGTTTTACACTGCTTACTTACAGTTTTGATAAATGAGGCCCCAGGCCCTAAGCCCAGAGCCCAGACGCTCACAGCTGCAGCTCCGCGGCTCATCCACTGCGCTGTCCGTGGTGCTGAAGGTCACAGGTTAACTTGACAAACAAACTGCTGTTTGTTTATCATGTGTGTCAGTTTTGTTTGTGACTTGATAGTTTAGTTGTTGAGATTAAGAACATCACTCCCTCATCAAGAGAGAGAGAGACGCGCCTGTATCGCAGCTGTAAAAAAAAAAAAAAAAAAAAAAAGACGACGTGTCGGAATAGCGGTATCAAAAAGTGTCGGACTACCGGCATAGATAGAGGGATGTCTGAATAGCGGGCGGACCCCCAACTTAACTTCTTTCTCTTTGGTAATATAGCTACACATCCTATATTAAAATGTGCTTTCTCAACTTCTAAAATTTGGATTTGAGGGGGCAAGACATTTATTTGAGGGGGCACTGCCCCCTCTTGCCCCTGCGTAGAGCCGGCCCCGAGTCTCACCCCTTTGCGTCAAACGGTTGACGCTTGGTCAAGGCCCCTTACGTCAATATACTGACGTGGAGGGGGTACCCTCGAGGTCGTTTCTCGACGAATAGGGCCACTCATAGACTTGAATGCAAATCCCTCATCGTCGGATTTTGACGAAGGGGGGCGGGACCGTTTCTCCCTCACTCCCAGTGCGTCAACAGCCTGACGAACGGTCACTGTCCCTCATCGTCACATGCCTGACTCATTAGGTGCCCGTTTTTCGTCAGGTTTTGACGCGCTCGGCTTTCAGTTGATTCCAATGCAGTTCCCTTCGCGGCGATATGTGACGCTCAGAGCAAGTGATCCAGCCTACCCAGCTGCGGCACTGACGGACGCTGTGAGCAGAGAATAACTTTTTTTTTTTTTTTTTTTTTTTTAACTTTTCCTTAAATCTTTATTGAACCTGATGCTGCTGTGTCTGACGTAACTTTCGGCAAGGACGTCCTTTCGGTTATTTATTTATTTATTTATTTATTTAGTGATCATGGTGTTTGGTGCAGAATAATCAATCAATAAATAAATAAATAAATTACGTCCTTGTCAGAAGCTGCGTCAGACCAGGAGGGGGGGGGTTGTGGATTCTACAGGTGAAGACCACTTCCGCGTTCAAAAAGCTGCTCTGTTTAATCAATATTCTGAAGAAAGATCTGATTATTAGCCATAACGCTGTAACCATCCAAGGAAGACTGTGTAACAATATTATGTGCTTCTGCTGAGTCCAAAAGCCCTTTGTAATATCAACTTTATTTTAAGAAAACACGCTTTGTTTCCAATGTCATATCACGGAGAAGCACTACATTACCCATAATCCTCATATTTATCAGCGACGTGTCTGATTGGTTGAGCTTGCTGTTGCCAGCAAATGAAAAAATAAAACAAATTGAGCTTATATTATTTTCTTAGTAACTAAAAGGTCTTAACATCTTTTTTGTTTTCAACATTGAATAAAAAAAGGGTGCTATATTGTTAAAATTCAACAATAAAGTGCATAAAAGTTGGCTTGACTTCTTTCTTTTTTTCTTTTTTTTCATAATTTTCACCAGCATCTTTCTGGTCCACATCACATCATATTTATTGTAATTTTTAATTCAATGAGTGACATTTTATTTTTTATCTGAAAAACATTATTATGAATTCAAGGGTCAGAGGTCACTGATTAGTGTTAAATTTAACCTTTTTGACCCTGTTTCCTTGAATAAATCACTAAGACTTTGATGCGGGAAGCTGAGATTTGGATTTGATTTTGTTCAGAGCACTAGGGACAAAGTTTCTGTAGAATTTCAGACCTGTCGGACGTCCAGAAGGGTCACAGCTGACTGTCCAGGCTCGTTTCTCGGCCTTCAAAGCCTAGATTTAGAAGCCTTTTGTCTAATAACGTCTACATCCTTGGGGTTATAAGGCTGAAAGTTTCATGTATTTGTCCGGGGGCCTAAGGCCATCCACCATGTGCAATTTCAAACCCGTGCGACCTTCACAAGTGTCAAAGGTCACTGATCTGTGACCTTTTTGACCCTGTTTCCTTGAATAAAACACCAAGACTTTGATACGGGAAGCTGAGATTTTGATAGGTTGTCCAGAATGTCTAGTAGATTGTGTGTGCAAAAGATTCAGAGCTCTGTGACATTCAGAAGGGTCACAAATAGCCAAAAAGCAATGCTCCTTTCTCTGACCTCATATTAAAGGAGAAATGCAATTCTTTAATAGCTTCCAGATGCTTTGGCCTATCAGGCTGAATTTTTAGCTAAAGGAGCTGGTGTACGATCAGGAAGTAGGGGAGCTGTGCATAAAGCCAATTGGTAAGTGTCAAAGGTCACAGGGGTCAAACATCAAAGTGAATCCAGCCATTCCTGCTTTTTCTCAACAAAACATACACGCTTTAAGTTATCATCATGAAATATTAATAGGTTGTATATCAGAGAGTCCTCTATCAGAATATTTTGGTCCCGTTGCTCTAGGGGCCCCAGGGGGCCCCGGGAGGCCACTTGGCTTTCCCATGCTCCCACAGAGTTGGGTCTCGGGGTGATGGATAAGGGCCTCACCATGAGTCCACAGGCCAAGTTTCAAGTGATTTGGTCGGTTTCTATGGAAACGGCGGCCTCAAGCATACAGAGGAATGCGACTGTTTGAAGCCCCGCCTCTCGAAAAGTAATGGCTCGATCAGGACCAAACACACATCTACGCGTTCGTCTTGGGCCCCCGAACCATATATTACGAAATCAGAACTGTACGACTTTTGGAAATGTGTTTTGTCTATTTCGGCTTTTCAGACTCAGAGTCTGTCAGACTTAAAGCGTGAGAGACCCTCTTAGTCAGAAAAGCCGAAATAGACAAAACACATTTCCAAAAGTCGTGCAGTTCTGATTTCGTAATATATGGTTCGGGGGGCCAAGACGAACGCGTAGATGTGTGTTTGGTCCTGATCGAGCCATTACTTTTCGAGAGGCGGGGCTTCAAACAGTCGCATTCCTCTGTATCCTTGAGGCCGCCGTTTCCATAGAAACCGACCAAATCACTTGAAACTTGGCCTGTGGACTCATGGTGAGGCCCTTATCCATCACCCCGAGACCCAACTCTGTGGGAGCATGGGAAAGCCAAGTGGCCCCCCGGGGCCCCCTGGGGCCCCTAGAGCAACGGGACCAAAATATTCTGATAGAGGACTCTCTGATATACAACCTATTAATATTTCATGATGATAACTTAAAGCGTGTATGTTTTGTTGAGAAAAAGCAGGAATGGCTGGATTCACTTTGATGTTTGACCCCTGTGACCTTTGACACTTACCAATTGGCTTTATGCACAGCTCCCCTACTTCCTGATCGTACACCAGCTCCTTTAGCTAAAAATTCAGCCTGATAGGCCAAAGCATCTGGAAGCTATTAAAGAATTGCATTTCTCCTTTAATATGAGGTCAGAGAAAGGAGCATTGCTTTTTGGCTATTTGTGACCCTTCTGAATGTCACAGAGCTCTGAATCTTTTGCACACACAATCTACTAGACATTCTGGACAACCTATCAAAATCTCAGCTTCCCGCATCAAAGTCTTGGTGTTTTATTCAAGGAAACAGGGTCAAAAAGGTCACAGATCAGTGACCTTTGACACTTGTGAAGGTCGCACGGGTTTGAAATTGCACATGGTGGATGGCCTTAGGCCCCCGGACAAATACATGAAACTTTCAGCCTTATAACCCCAAGGATGTAGACGTTATTAGACAAAAGGCTTCTAAATCTAGGCTTTGAAGGCCGAGAAACGAGCCTGGACAGTCAGCTGTGACCCTTCTGGACGTCCGACAGGTCTGAAATTCTACAGAAACTTTGTCCCTAGTGCTCTGAACAAAATCAAATCAAAATCTCAGCTTCCCGCATCAAAGTCTTAGTGATTTATTCAAGGAAACAGGGTCAAAAAGGTTAAATTTAACACTAATCAGTGACCTCTGACCCTTGAATTCATAATAATGTTTTTCAGATAAAAAATAAAATGTCACTCATTGAATTAAAAATTACAATAAATATGATGTGATGTGGACCAGAAAGATGCTGGTGAAAATTATGAAAAAAAAGAAAAAAAGAAAGAAGTCAAGCCAACTTTTATGCACTTTATTGTTGAATTTTAACAATATAGCACCCTTTTTTTATTCAATGTTGAAAACAAAAAAGATGTTAAGACCTTTTAGTTACTAAGAAAATAATATAAGCTCAATTTGTTTTATTTTTTCATTTGCTGGCAACAGCAAGCTCAACCAATCAGACACGTCGCTGATAAATATGAGGATTATGGGTAATGTAGTGCTTCTCCGTGATATGACATTGGAAACAAAGCGTGTTTTCTTAAAATAAAGTTGATATTACAAAGGGCTTTTGGACTCAGCAGAAGCACATAATATTGTTACACAGTCTTCCTTGGATGGTTACAGCGTTATGGCTAATAATCAGATCTTTCTTCAGAATATTGATTAAACAGAGCAGCTTTTTGAACGCGGAAGTGGTCTTCACCTGTAGAATCCACAACCCCCCCCCCCTCCTGGTCTGACGCAGCTTCTGACAAGGACGTAATTTATTTATTTATTTATTGATTGATTATTCTGCACCAAACACCATGATCACTAAATAAATAAATAAATAAATAAATAAGCGAAAGGACGTCCTTGCCGAAAGTTACGTCAGACACAGCAGCATCAGGTTCAATAAAGATTTAAGGAAAAGTTAAAAAAAAAAAAAAAAAAAAAAAAGTTATTCTCTGCTCACAGCGTCCGTCAGTGCCGCAGCCGGGTCGGCTGGATCACTTGCTCTGAGCGTCACATATCGCCGCGAAGGGAACTGCATTGGAATCAACTGAAAGCCGAGCGCGTCAAAACCTGACGAAAAACGGGCACCTAATGAGTCAGGCATGTGACGAGGAGGGACAGTGACCGTTCGTCAGGCTGTTGACGCACTGGGAGTGAGGGAGAAACGGTCCCGCCCCCCTTCGTCAAAATCCGACGATGAGGGATTTGCATTCAAGTCTATGAGTGGCCCTATTCGTCGAGAAACGACCTCGAGGGTACCCCCTCCACGTCAGTATATTGACGTAAGGGGCCTTGACCAAGCGTCAACCGTTTGACGCAAAGGGGTGAGACTGTGTTGAGGAATACAATATTGATCCTAAAAATATCAGAAATCCCTTGTTGTCACTGCACTGATTTACACAAGCCTAATGCCACTGAAACAATCACAAAGCAAAGATGATCACTGAGCTATCTGATGAGTCCCCTCACTAATATTTGAACACTTAAAGTACAAGTTCTGCTTTATGATGATGGATTTCAGCACAAAAAATACACAGAAATTTAAAATCAAAAGTCGATAACCTTTTATGGTGAGCACTCAACGAGACTCACCAGTAAGGCCAACAAAATCATAGCAGACCATTCTCATCCGGCACACCATCTCTTTAATCTTCTCCCATCAGGCAGGAGATACAGAAGCATCAGAAGTCATCACACTTCAGAGACAGCACCTACCTCCAAGCTATTAGACTCATGAACTCACACTGATTCGCACTAAGCACTGCACTTTACACCTATACTGTACATGATGTAGCTGGGTACTGTTCTTTGTAATTTGTAATTTATACTGTCTATTAGAGAGCAAACCAAGACAAATTCCTTGTCACTTGTTGACATGGCAATACATTTTCTGACTGACTCTGATGACAAACTGAAAAAAGCCTGTTATACTGACTGACATCAATATTTACAATCTGACAGA
This sequence comes from Trachurus japonicus, assembly GCF_045865225.1. NCBI lineage: Eukaryota > Metazoa > Chordata > Actinopteri > Carangiformes > Carangidae > Trachurus > Trachurus japonicus. Next base: position 31,314,507 of record NC_140920.1, read on the forward strand.
TCATCCTGACATCGTCTCTACAGTGCAAAGAATGTAAAGATTAAAATTGTGAATGGTTTCATTTCTGTTGAGTTGCTTTGCTGCAGTGGAACAAGGCAACAATTCTCTGCTTGACCTCTTTCATCTGTAGCCCATAGATCACAGCATTCAGAGCCGGAAGAATCACAACGCACTGAATGGTTACCATCTTTCTTTGGTTCGCAAGATGAGGGAAACGGTGCAGAATAACAATAATAAAACATGAACCCAGCAGTAGGACATACACAGCCAGGTGTGTCGCACAGGTCTGCAGCGCTTTCCTGTTCAGTGCCTTGTTTTTACTGGCCAGACACACAGCAGCGATCTTCAGGTAGCTGAGCGTGATACTGCCCATGGAGGAGCCCAGCAGCACTGCAGTGTAGCCGAGGCCGTAGATCTGGTCGATGAGGAGGCTCTCACAGGAGAGCTTGAACAAGGAGGCGTTGTCACAAAATGGGTGGGATATGACCGACCTGCAGCGGGACTGGCGTATAGTGAGGCCCAACAGGATGGACACCAGCACCAGGATGGTTCCCCAGGCAGCAAGCGAGAGGTTCACTACCATCCTTCTGGTCATGATGGTGTTGTAACGCAGTGGACTGCAGATGGCCATGTAGCGGTCAAAGGCCATGATCATCAGTACAGTGTGGGAAGCACCTGCGTACATGTTACTCCCGAAGGCCTGAGTCACACAGCTGATGTAGTGGATGTACCAATATTCTAAGTGGGTAGAAAGTAACAAGTGTCTGAGCAAACTAGGGATAATTACTGTGGATCCGAACAAATCATTTATATTCAGGTTGCAGAGGAGCAGGTACATTGGCTGGTGGAGGCTCCTGTTGCTGAGGGTCAGGACCACCAGGCAGATGTTGGATGTAATGGCGAAGGTGTAGATGAGGAGGATGAGGATGAAGGTGGGAAAGAATAACTGGGAAGAGACCTTTAACCCCTCTATGAGCAGCATGTCATCTCTGACAGTCTGGTTTCCCATATCTGTGTAAAACTGCATGAAAATAACAGATTAAGAAAAGATGCAGCTGCAAATTACAAAAATCTGTGACTTAGTGAAAAAAATACATGTCTACAGACATGGGTTATGGCTTGGGTTAGGGTTGGAGAGACATCCACTGGGTGTGACAGACCTATGATAAATAAAATATAGTTCATCACATAACTGCAGGTATATGCTCCTGTAAGATAAGCGCTCCACATCACACATGGACTAAGTTTAGACATCAGAGTCAAAGAAAAAAGACAAGTTAAGAAACACTTGGATGATACAGAGTGGGAGCAGATGTTTACACCAGGACTTTCAACTTTTCCACATGGCAAAAGTCAATGATTTGATTTAAAGGAAGAAGACTTTATCCTGAGAACCTATTTATATGATGGTATAAAGGAATATAACACAGAACCAAGTTCCATTACCTCAAACACATATTCAAGCTGCCATGGGTGTGGTGTGTGTGTATGTGTGTGTGTGTTTGCCAGAATAACCTTATGCAACCCCGAACCAATCTCCACCCTAGACATCAGCCAACAGCTCACACTTTTATTCAGTTTCCAGTCTCACACGCTGCTACGTCAGCTGTTACTTGGTAACCACTGACCCAGCATCAATGTCATAACGTTGTAATTAAGTGTCATTGGGGTTTGTAGGGTTAGGGTAAACTGAATGACACTCAATAACAACATTATGACATTGACATAATGTTTATGACATGTTCATGACTGTGACATGTCACTCTTATGACAGTGGCATGTCACTCAAGTAAACTGTTACCAAAAATACATCAGGATGTCATTTAGCATTGATGCAGTATGCAAAGCAGCCTACCAGGGGGTACAAGCCAGTGTCTTCCTTATGCCGGTCCCAAGCCCAGTTGTGGCAGGAAGGCCACCTGACGAAAAACTTATGCCAAATTGAAGATGCGATTCACAAATGACAATAACCTCATACCGGATCGGTTGAGGTTCTGGATTAATGGCAAACGGTCATCAGTGCTGTTGATCTACAATTAGTCCTGGGTAGGATTGGGCATTGTTCGAAATATAATAATTTCGGGTCCAATTCTGATTCCCCATTTCGATTCTGGTTCCTAACAATTCCAATTATTTTAAGGACAGGGGTCAAAAAAGTTTTTATGATCTAAATGAGGGAGATAACCTGAGTTCTTTTACCCACAGAATTAGATTCTATTTGTGGTGTGAGTCATTTTCTCTGTGCCAGCAACAATCCTTCCTCTCGCACATGATCATTTTTTGACTCAAGCTCCTTTTATACTGTTAAACAATTATTCCGCTAGCCATTCTGGTGCAAACAGAACACAGAATGGGGAGCATTGTTGTTCCGCCTTTAAGGCGGCAGCATTAAAGTCCCCCTCCTGTGACCCTTTTTGGTCATTGTAAAACCAGCAAGCAAGCAACCAGCATTAGCAATGCACCTCTGGAGGATGGGCGGAGACTGCACTGCTCTGCACCCGCCCACCCACCCTCGCCGCTCGCTGACAGCTGGACATTGTACAATTACCGATTCAGCGCGTTTAGCGTAAAACTGCACACTGGGATTCGATCCCAGACTGGAATATAGTCCTTGCTCACGGTGCAAGCTGCTCTACCAGGTGGGCTATACCTGTTATACCTTGACAGCTACACCGAGCTGTCAAGCCTTTCACCTCTGAGCCAGATGCAGAACGGGGCGGGAGCTTGTAGCACTAGTGCCCTCCCCTGCAGCTGTGACACGTCAGCTCCAGTCTCCCTGAAACTGCCAGTTTGCGTCTGCCATTGGTTCACAGCAGTTTGAAGGCACTAAAACTCAGAAATGCAATTTTGCACTTCCTTTTCTGCTGATATGTCCTCTAACACAAGAAAAATGCCACAGGAACATGTGAAAAGCACGAAAAACACGATTTTCATGGGAGGGGGTCTTTAAGGTAGCCGACCCGACTTCTGTTTAATAGGGAGAGCCACATGTAAAACAAGCAAAGCCAGCATAATGAGGGGTCTTAACTGCAATATAGAGGGATCTCTGTTTTAAATAGGCTTCAGTATGCAGAGGGGCTGTTCACAGACAGGTCCCTGGTCAATGTGTTTGTGAAAGAGGGCACGGGTCAAGGAGGGGAAGAGTGGATAGCTGCGCTGTGCACAGCTCTGCAAGGAAATAAGATTTTACATGTGAAAAAAAATAAAATCAATGTGTCTGTCTATAATTGCACACACAGCAGTTGTGGGTGGTCTGTGCAGGCAGATACCGTAAAACACCAAATAAAGGCCCGGGCGTTTATTTGCTTAAATCGCTCAAATCAACAGGCGTTTGTTAGGGACCTGCGTTTATTTGGGACCTGCGTTTATTAATAGTGTTCAACCTGGACCTCCTTCTGGGGAAAGAGGCTTCACTCTGTGGCGGCAGGCGGCGGTGGAATGATCTCCACTCCTCTCCCACACTTCAGAGCACCTGTGTTGGCTCGCTCCACCGTCCTTTGTTTTTTTTTGATTGAATGAAGGCTCTAACTAATAATAATGCAACGTATAGCCTAACTAAATACGTGTATGAGTAATCAGAGAACAGTAGGCTGTTTACGCTACTTTTAAAAGGAGTAAAGTCATTTAATATATAAAACGAGGAGCGAGCCGAGCCAACACTGTGCAGCCCTGGACAGGTGCTGAAGTGCCGATGAGAGGAGTGGACAGACCGGGCAGGAGCAACCAGCCCAGAGGTGTCGTCGGTCCTCGGCCGACTTTAATGTCTAGAGACACCCGCTATATTTGCATAGAATATTTTTTGGCAACCAGAAAAACAATGTTCGACCCGGCGTTTATTTGGGATGGGCGTTTAATATAAAAAATATTTTGCTACACCCGGCGGTTAATTGGGACCGGCGGCAATTTGGGACTCTGCCATTATTTGAAGTTTTACGGTATTAACTTCTTTCTTGTTTTACTGGTGGTTGGCAGTCAGCGTAGTGGTCAGTATGAATGTAAATTGTTTAAAAATTGTTTAGGGGAATCAAAATTAAAACTTATCAACAATTCTGATGGAATTGAAATGTTAGAACCGGTTCTATGTGATTCTCACTGCCCAACCCTAGTCCCTATGAAAGTTGGGCTACCGTCAGTCGAAGAAGGAGATGAGGAAGGCGTTTTCATAGTGTTACGGCCGAAAGGGGTTTGGGGTTGTCTGTCTGTCTCTCTCTCTCTCTCCTTGTTCCAGCTCCACCCAGGTCCCAATCAGCAGACAAGGCTCACCTGGTTTGGCTGAGTTAAAACCCTGCAGCTGGCACTGGCACTGACACTGCATGGGGACTGCCGGGATTGCCTGCCTCCCAGTGTGGCTTTTGCTTTTTTTAGTTTATGTCCTACTTTGTTTGTGGCACCCTTATGTTATGTATTAAACCACCTCCTGTATTATTTAGTGTCTTTTGTGGTGGTATGCCTTTTTGTCTCTGACACATGTTTTTTTTTTGCTTGTGTTTTCTTGGTATGATTGTTGCCCAAGCTTTTTGTCGTGATGTGTGTGTCAAAACTGTCATCCAGGATAGTCTGCTTTGTGTGGATTGCTGTGCGCTTACATCCTAGTGTGGTTGTTTATTTCCGAATTGCACACTTGTGCACAGTGTTTTTTTTTTGTTTGTTTTTTTGGTGCTGCTGTTTTTGCCCCTTCTGGGTGGTGTTTTGAGGGAGCAGGTTGATGGGCAGGTTTTTCTTTCTCGCCTTTGTCTTGTCAGTGTGGTTCATTTCATGATGGATTTTAATCCTGGATGAATGACAAAAGGCTTCACTCCCTCTTGTCATTCAGCCTGTTTTGAGGCCAGAGACGCGGGCCGACTTTGGACATGCCTGATCTATGCAGTCCGCGGCCCTCGCGGCCCACAGGTGCAAAACTGAACGTTTTTTGCGGCCCTCTGGGGGGTGCTGGCGGCCCAAGCGTGGGCCGCAGCCCTATGGTTAAGAATCACTGTATTAAACCACCTCCTGTATTATTTAGTGTCTTTTGTGGTGGTATGCCTTTGTTGTCTCTGACACGTTTTTTTTTTGCTTGTGTTTTCTTGGTATGATTGTTGCCCAAGCTTTTTGTCGTGATGTGTGTGTCAACACTGTCATCCAGGATAGTCTGCTTTGTGTGGATTGCTGTGCGCTTACATCCTAGTGTGGTTGTTTATTTCCGAATTGCACACTTGTGCACTTGTTTTTTTTTTGTTTTTGTTTTTTTGGTGCTGCTGTTTTTGCCCCTCCTGGGTGGTGTTTTGAGGGAGCAGGTTGATGTGCAGGTTTTTCTTTCTCGCCTTTGTCTTGTCAGTGTGGTTCATTTCATGATGGATTTTAATCCTGAGGAGTTTGTCAATCATCTGACACCAGAGTAGTTCCATGGCACTAAAGAGCAATTCATTTATTTGGGAAGTTTTCTTGAAGTTCCTGTGTCCAAGCAGATGAAGAAGCAAGCTATGAAAGCTGAACTCTTATCTGTGTTAAAAAGGGTCTTCTGAGTAAAGAGACCATGAAGAGTGGGGATGCAGGTTTAGATCTGGGTGAAGTGGTCCATCTCAAGGAGTTGGAGATTGAGATCCGCCATCTAGATTTGAGAGAGAAAGAGTTGTTTGGTGACCGGGAGATGCGGAAGATGGAGGAGGAAACAAAGAAGCAGGTTCATCTGAAGGAGCTGGAGTTACAGCAGTCCCCTCCGTCTCAGTCTTCCCCCTCCTCCAGTGGTTTTGACATCAGTAAATGCATCCGTTTTGTTCCGTCTTTTAATGATGAACATGTTCACAAATATTTCACCCTGTTTGAACGTGTAATACCTTGCATTGGCCCAAGCAGGTGTGGCATTTGCTTTTGCAAAATGTGTGTTCACAGATAAGGCCCAGGATGCTTACGTGTCTTTGGCATCAGATCTGAGCCTGGATTATGAGCATGTTAAAGAGGCGGTGCTGAGGGCATATGAATTGGTGCCCAAGGCATATCGCCAGAGGTTCCGAAGTCAGATGAACAGACACGCAGGGGGTGACACACAGGATAGGGCCGCTTGGCGCGGGATTCAAACTGCTACTTGTCGCCTGCAGTGAGGACTAATAGCCTCAACACATGGGGCGGGTGCTCTACCAACTGAGCTACCCACCTCGATTTTTGTTTTCGGTCACCTGTAGTGTCGTGTGAGTGAATTAACCTTTGTTTTGTTTCCCTCATGGTGTTAGCCATTTTGGTATCTGGTGGAAGTGGTGTCACACGGCAGTTGGGACTGGTTTTATTGTTTTATTGTTGTATAATTTTAGAGTTTTATTCTTGCATGGTTTTAATTCATATTGTGTATTTTTAAGTTACTAGTGTGTTTTTAGTTTTTATTGCATGTTTTAGTTTGTCCCACTGCACCTGAATGCACCTCATATGAGTGAATGCGCTGCACCTGCGAGGTTCTCCTGTTCTCCCTCACAGGTCCAATCAGTGGAGGAGGAAGAGGGTCTCGACCGGAAAGAGAAGGGGAACAAAAGACAGTTGAGACACCGTGGCATCAGACAGAGAGGAAGACGGAGATAGAGACGGAAAAGCCAGAACGTTACGACGCATCACACTCGCAGCGGCAGGGCTTCAACGCTCTGCCTGGTGTGTGAGTATCCCTTTGGGCTATTAGTAACGTTCTGGTGTGGTGTTTGAACTACGATACTGGCAGTGATCTAGGTGCCCTCCATGTTGGGAGAGACAAGACACCAGAAATAAGCTAATGGACGCTGCAACAAGTCTCCTCTTCTGAACCTTGTGTGTCATCTATCCTGGTCTGACTGCATCCTTTTAAACAGAGACTTCTCGTTTTTAACTCATTGAGTGCCATTGACGTATATATACGTCAATCAAAATCCAACGCTTGAGTGCCATTGACGTATATATACGTCAAATGCACTTTTCTGCGGCTGGTAAATGGGGACGCTGTTGCGCACACTGTGAGTAATTTTGGGGCTTCTGGGATGTGTAGAACGAAGAAGACTGTATATCAGAGCAAGAAGTGAAGAAGAAGGAGAAGACGAGTGCGATCGGTACAGAGATAAAAAAGTTGGGAAAAGTTTCTATTTCTAGAGGAAAACGACGGGCAGAGCCTGGAACAAGTGTAACGTGGAGCTGGAGGAAAGCTTAGCCACGGTGCTATTAGCATAGCTCCAGCATGAAGTGATCGGAGGAGGCAGGAAAGGTAAACTCATCTAGATGATCAGCACCGAAATGCCGAAGCGAAAGCGGATCGCGGAGTCAGTTTCACCAGTTGCTGTCTAACCGACGTGACGACGAACCGAGAGATCAGCGCGGTGAGTCGCTGCCGCGGCCGCGTCCAGCAGAGAGGCTGAAGACGCCACGACGTCTCCCTCACTACTTCAGAGACGATGCAGCAGGAGGAGAAGGAGGAGAGGAGAGGGGAGGGGCGGGGGGAGAAGAGGGGAGGGGGGAGGAGCGGGTTAGGAGAGGGTGAGGGGGCAGCAACTGCAGGAGGAGTAGGAGAGCAGGCATCACTCTGCAGAGTAAGACTCCTACTTGTTGTATTTTAGTTTTTTTTTTTTTTTGTACAATGAAAAAACATGTGAAATGAAATGTATGTAAATGTTCAGATGTCTTACATGTTTTTTTTTTTTGAACACTTTATTTATGGAAATTTTCAGATTAAATTACACCAAATAAGAGACAAGATGACAATGACCAATACATAAACAGTAATAGATAATATAATAAAAGACCAACAGTGACGCAGACATGTAAAATAAAAAGTAAAATACAATAAAATAATAAAAATAATGATTAAAAAAAAAAAAAAAAAAGAGAATAAGGGGACAAAGGTCACGGCAGTACCATCTGCTCCACTGTACAGCTGTCCATCTTACCCAGGAGGTGCATAAGCAAGGTAAGTGGGTAAAGAGAGCATCAATGGTCGTTCATATGCTCTAGCACCGGACTCCATATCCCGGAGAACTTCAGGAGATTACCAGAGAGTTCGTATCTTAGTCTTTCCACATGTAGAATACTTATGAGTTCCCTCTGCCAAGTCTCAAACTTGGGAGCTAACTCGGACTTCCACAGTTTCAGGATACATCTCTTAGCAATCATCATTCCATGAGTCAAAGCGGTACGCATGTTACAATCCAGGTTTTTCAAAGTATTGGAGTGTCCTAACAGAGCAGTTTCAGGGTCAGGTGTTACAATTATGTTAAAGGCAGATGAAAACCACTGGAAAATGAGAGACCAAAAGTTGTGTAATTTCGGGCAGGTCCAGAAAAGATGTGCAAGAGAACCTTCTGCCGCATTACATCTATTACACAGTGCAGATAGATTAGGAAAAATTTTGTTTAATCGGGTTTTAGAATAATGTAATCTGTGTACTATCTTGTACTGGATCAGTTGGAGCCTAGCATTAATCGAGCAAGATTTAATGTTAGTTAAAACTTCCTCCCATGATTCATCCTCGATCTCAATACCAAGCTCACTTTCCCAGGCTTGTTTTATTTTGATAGTAGACGAGTCCAGAGTACTTGAGAAGTAACCAACCAGCCCTGAGATCAGGTGTTTTGCTTCAGGGGGGCCTAGGAGGAATTTGAACAATGCATTTTTTTCAGGTGGTAATTCAGATGACTTAGTAGCCTGTTGAACATAGTGTCTCAATTGTAAATATCTGAAAAAATGAGCTTTTGGAAGAGAAAATTTGGACTGCAGTTGTTCAAAAGAGCCAAAGTGTCCACCAACATAAAGGTCTTTTAAACTAACAATACCTTTATAGCTCCACTCTCTAAAGGCTGTGTCCATAAGAGATGGTAAAAAGTCATGGTTCTGCCAGATTGGAGCATTTACAGAGGTGTCTGGAAGCACACAACATTTTCTAATTTGATTCCAGATCTTCTGAGCATTTAACAGAACAAAATGATCTTTCCTATAGACTGCGGAGGACCTTGGGGAAGAGAAGAGGAGAGCAGGGAGAGAAGTCTTGCTAGTTAGGCTTTTTTCAATGGCTATCCAAGGAGGTGGGATGAACCCGTCCCCTCTCTCGAAGCCATACTGCCAGTACACCATAACTCTGACATTGGCCGCCCAGTAGTAATGCAAAAAACACGGCAGACCTAGGCCCCCACATTCCCTTGATTTTTGAAGGTGGCTTTTAGAAATCCTATGTGCTTTGTATCCCCAAACAAACGGCATGATAATGGAGTCGAGAAGCTTAAAAAAAGATTTGGGAATAAAAACAGGGACGTTCTGAAATAAATACAAAAATCTCGGTAGCAAGACCATCTTGATAGCGTTTACACGTCCAATCAAGGATAAAGGCAGTGTTCTCCATTTTTCTATGTTCTCCTTTAGTTTGTTCAATTTTTCCGTGAAATTCAGTTTGAAAAGGGCGCTTGGTTTTTTTGCTATTTTAATGCCCAGGTATTTCACATAGTCAGAGGCTATTTTAAATTGTGTGGACGACAGGAATAGTGGGTCCAGGTCATTAGCTAGTGATATGAGCTCGCTCTTCTGCCAATTAATAGTGTAACCAGAGACCTTTCCAAAGGAGTTGATAAGTTGGAGTAAATGTGGTATTGATTGTTCAGGGTCGGATACAAAAAGGGCTACGTCATCCGCGTAAAGAGAAATCTTATGATCAACTCCACCAAGCGTTATAGGTTTAATGAGGACATGCTCCCTCACGTTAATTGCCAGGGGTTCAATAGCCAATGCGAAGAGGAGCGGCGAGAGGGGACACCCCTGCCGCGTCCCCCTCTGCAAAGGGAAGGAGGGTGACCTATCTAGGTTAGTGAGAACGGATGCCGTAGGTTGGAAATATATCATGCGCACCCAGGAAATAAAGGATGGACCGAGACCAAACTTCTCCAGAACCCCCGTGAGATACGGCCATTCCACCTGATCGAACGCCTTCTCCGCATCTAGACACAGGATGGCTTGCTTAGAATATTTGTCGAAAGAATAATACATAATGTCCATAACACGTCTAACATTAAAAAAGGAGTATCGATTTGGGATGAAACCCGTCTGATCAGTGTGAATGATGGATTCTATACACTTATTTAACCTATTTGCAAGTATTTTAGTGAATATCTTAAAATCTAGGTTGAGCATGGAAACTGGACGATATGATGAAGGCTCGGTTTCATCCCTGTCCTGCTTCAACAACAGTGAAATGTTAGCATCATACAAGGTTGGAGGAAGTCTTTCAGATTCCATTGAGTGGGAAAACATCCTGTGTAAAACTGGAGTTATCTGATTTGCAAATTTCTTATAGAATTCAACACCAAAACCGTCTGGTCCTGAGCTTTTTCCGTTTTGCATTGATCTGATAGAATCTAGTATTTCTTCCGGAGATAGTTCCGCATTAAGGGCCTCACGTGAGGTGTCGTCTAGTTTTGGTATGTTTAGGTCCTTTAACCAATTATCCACATCACCTGTAGCTTTAGATCTATAAAGCTCCTCATAATATTCTTTGAAGCGAGAGTTTATCAGCTTAGGGTCTGTTAAGATTACTCCAGAGCGGGATTTTATTTTGTGGATAGCCCTACTGGCCTGTTGCCCTCTAAGCTGGCGAGCTAAAAGTGTGTGAGGTTTGTCCCCAAGCTCGAAATATTGCCTCCTAAGTCGCAGGAGCTGGTCACAAACCTGACGTGATAAGATCGTATTATATTCATATTTAAGATTGAGAATGTTATTCAATGTTTGAGAGTTGCCTGTGCTTCTATATAATGATTCTAATTGTGTGATCTCTGAGTCAATTTCGTCCAGCCGCGTTTTGTTTGACTTCTTCAAAGCCGCCTCATATGCAATGATATGGCCTCTCATGACAGCTTTGAATGTTTCCCACAAGGTGGAATCAGAAACATCTGAGGTGTCATTATTCTCTAGGTATTCTGTGATTTTTACTGACATATGTTTACAAAATTTTTCATCTGCTAACAAAGATGGGCGAAGACGCCATGAGGAGCGCTGTCCAGTTTTTTTAAAATTGAGAGTAATGGAGGCCGGGGCGTGGTCCGAAATCAAAATGTTATGGTATTTGGTGTTTGTAACATTTGGTATGAGTTTCGCATCCAGTAAAAAAAAATCAATACGGGAATATGATTTGTGTTTATTAGAAAAAAAAGAATATTCTCTGTCTGTCGGGTGTTGGAGCCGCCATATGTCGACCAGATTAGTGGAAATTATAAGATTGTTCAGGACTGTGGAAGCATTAGAGGGGTTACATATTTTGCTAGCCGACCTGTCAAGATGGAGGTCAAGTATTACGTTGTGGTCCCCAGCGACTATTAAATTTGTGTTTGATAGGTCAGGTAACTTCTCAAAGGTTTTTCTGAAAATGCTGCGTCAATGTTTGGCCCGTAGATGTTCAACAGCGTTACATGAATAGAATGAAGATGGCCTGTTACAATAATATATCGACCATTCGGGTCACATAGCGTTGAAATGTGTTTAAAAGGTATGTTTTTACGAATAATGATTGCAACGCCACGAGCTTTGCTTGAGAATGTGGATTGAAATATTTGGTCAGCCCAGCTGCAACGCAGACGCTTCTGTTCAGATGGTCTAATATGAGTCTCTTGAAGGAATGCCACATCGGCAGCGAGAGAGTTAAGGTGTGCAAAGACCTTAGCACGCTTGATTGAATGACCTAGGCCATGAACATTCCAGCTGACCAAGTTGATACCCTCATCTTTACCTCTTGGGATCATGAGTAAGTGAAAATTATGTTATATGTACAGTAACATGAAAAATTGCCCCAAATAAAAAGAACACCAAAAACACTGAGAAAAACACATAAAGTGAACTCACATTTACCCACCCCAAGCTCCCACTTTCCCAAACAAAGCGAAAGAAAGTATCTTAACATGCCCTACAGGGGTCCTATACTAGTTAACACCTAACCGCTAGTTAGCTAACTTAAAAGCGGCGTCCCCTCCGATATCAGGCAATAAACATCAAAACATTTCCATGACAAAAAATAGAAAAAACCCAGGTGTTGATGTAAGATGATATGAAGCAAATTAATTAAGCACATAGAATAACCAAAACAGAACACATCTGGCACTTAATGTTACTCAATATTAAAGATAAAGAGCCAGGCACTTAGTAAAACTAGTGAGAATAAGGCACACTGGGAAGAAACAAATATTTTTTAACAATAGTCCAGTGTTTTTAGCATTACCCTACAACTGCAGGTCTGTGCCACAGCAGGATACAGCAGGTTACAGCAGCCGGCTCCAATCCGACAGACTGTGCAGGGACCTCATCCCTCCTCAGAAGCCTGGTAGTCGAGCAGGAAGCGATCGGCATCTTCTGGGGTGTTGAAGATCATGTCGACGTCGGTGCCTTTGGTGACTCGGAGCCGTGCAGGATAGAGGAATCCGGTGCGCATCCCAGCGTTGTTGAATTTTTTCCTCACCTCCTCGAATGGTTGGCGCCGCTTCATTATCTCCGCCGGGTAATCGGGATATATGTGGATCCGTGTTCCGTTGTAGGTCAGAGGGGTGTTCTCCCGTGCCAGCCGCAGTATTTTCTCCTTCACCCGAAAGCTGTGGATCCTGGCTATCATGACACGGGGACGTGCCCCGGCGTCGGATGGCTGTCCAAGTCTGTGCGCTCTGTCAACCTCTATCGGGGTGGGGAAGTGAGCAGCACCCAGCAAATTACGCAGAAAAACGGCAAAAAAGTCCACTGGGTTTTTACCCTCAGCTCTTTCTGGCAGGCCCACCACTTTTATATTCTGGCGTCTGGAGCGCGCTTCGAGGTCGATGACCTTTTCTTGGAGCGATTTGTGACTGGCCTCTAGCTGCAGCCATTGTTGTTTTAGCCCGGTCAGCTGGATGTCATGGTCACTGCTAGCCGCCTCCACAGTAGAAATCCGAGCATCGTGTTCGGTCAAGGTGGCCTGGGTAGCTTGCAAGGACGCCCCCAAGTTATTGAATCGGTCCTCCATCCTTTTACTCATGTCATTTATAGCCGCGAGAATGACAGATGCCTCGATGTTTGCCGTAGCCGCTAGCGGAGCTAGCTCTGGAGCGTCGTCATTAACCCCGATGCTAGCGTTAGCATTAGCCTCACGGGCTGGGCTTGCAGAGGGTGTTTCCATGGCGTTGGGCTGCTGTTTTTGTTTCTTCTTGTTAGGCATAAGTGCACAGACGAAAAACAAGCGTGATGCTTGATCTTTTAGCGGGTATAAGCAGTACAGAAATGTTATATTGCTTGAATCTTGATGTATCGGACGGGAGCTCTGAGAAAGTACGTCTACACCATAGCGTGCGCTCTAGCGCCCCCGTCTTACATGTTTTTGAAGCCAAAATTAAAACGGATAAATCACTGTTTTTCTTGAGAGACTCTCTTTCACAAAAATGCATTTTTCTCAGCTTTCTAGAAAAAAAGTGGTCTTTTTGGTGCAACCAGGCTCTATTCAACTTAAGATAAATCAAGAATGGAACAAGGTACAAACAAATGTTTTTTTCCCTAGTTAAATAGAGAGTCTCCTATTTCCTTTGAGCTGTTTGGTGTTTTCAGAGTCATAGTACAAAATACTCTCTGGGTCTTGACATATTACTCAGAATGCCCCAAAACGCTGGCACCTGGCACTGACCATTTTATAAAAGGTCTGGCACTCAATGAGTTAATGGACATTGTGCTGGCTTTTAACCTGGTTGAAACCATTTTAGAGGGTTTTAATCAGTTGTTTTTACTTTGATTTTAAGAACAAGCTCAAAAAATAAATGACTGTATGCACTGGCATCTATTGTTTCCGCCCTCTGTTTTTAATCATCCGACAGTGTGCTCTCACCCGATATTCCAGAATCTGCAAACAATCAATAATTATTTACTTTAATCATTACTTTTATACTCCACTCCTCACAGTGGCACGCACTTGCATGGCTACTGTTGGCTGCTCACTCTTTTACATTGAGTGGCAGTGTGTTGGTTGTCCTTTTGTACTTTGATCTTGTTGGATCCACTTTTGACCCTTACTTGTCCTGACAGCAATGGGCTCTTTGCACAGCTCCACTACTTCCTGAACTTAATGCTGCTCCTTTGTTTCCTGTCTTACATTATTGGACAACTTGATTAATCCAGGTGTGCCTGACCATTGTGACTACTCAGACACACCTGGATTAATCAGTGTGTCCAATAATGTAAGACAGGAAACAAAGGAGCAGCATTAAGTCCAGGAAGTAGTGGAGCTGTGCAAAGAGCCCATTGGAGCCAGAAGGAGCTGGTTGGAGGTGGGTACGAAGGAGGGCTACAGGAACTGGTAACTCGTTATCGGTGCTCCGAGGGAGATGAGGTTAGGTGAAAAGCAGGATTATCAGGCATCCGGGTATCACGTGGAACTGCTGCAGGGATAAGGTGAGGATGGGAAAAAGAGAATACCAGAAAGGCAGGCAACCCAGTGCCGGAAACTGCGGCTGAAATAGACGGCTGAACAGGGTAAGAGGAAGAGGCCGGGGGACCTGGCATACCGGTGCCTGGTTCCCCTGACCCGGCTGCTTGGGAAACATGCTGGAGATAATTGTAGGCAGCTGCATCATGCACCCCAGGAAATACAGACTGAGGGTTTGTCTGTGAGTTAGTAAGCTTGGAGGCAGCAGGTAAGCTGTCACGATGCCTGTAGGAAAGAGAGGTTAGAGGAGGACTTTAATTTTGGCATGTGGAAGCCTTATTCCAGTTCCTGTGGGCTGTCTGGGTACGGCTGGTTGTGGTGTGCGTGGTGATGTCATGCAAAGGTGCGCTGGAGCGGGCAGCGAGGTAACACACAGCCATGAGTTTGTTTGTTGCCTATCCTTCAGTGCCTTTTGGAGGGTGGCTACCATCTGAACTGAGATCCTGGAGGATAGTTGGCCGGTGGGGGATTTCGTCGGAGCGAGGTGTCGTCGTGACCGGCTGCAAGTGGAGACGCCGGCGTCCTGATGGCTGCGGGCGGCTGTCATCATCCTCGTAGGTGATGGAGAAGAATGACCGTGGTGCCCGCTCAAAAACGCACTCTAAGCAGGCCTACCTCAACCTCTTTTGGCTGGTGGAGGTGGTGTGCCGGGAGGTGTGGAGGAGTCTTTGGAGGAGTTATAATTCTGCAGATTTAGGAGGGAGGAACCAGGCAGGATGTGGATCGTGGATGACACAGAACTTGCTGGGGTCCCCTTCTTCCTCTGCTGAGCTCTGAGCACAGATGAAGGGGTCTCGGGCACGGAGATCACTGGAGATGTTACCGCCTTGTCGGGTGGTCTTTGTGGCTCCGGCTGACCTCCGTGTCGGTGGTATTGATTGCCTCAGAAGAAGTTGTCATCGGAGGGAGATGAGGACAATAAATCCATAATCTCTGTAAGTTTTAAGAAGTTTCTGTTTCTCTGTGGCTTGGTCTCTGATTCGAAATGCGAATGCAGGAGCGAGAGACTGAGGGGGAGGGTTAGGTCTGTTTATATAGGAGGCTGGAGGGCTGTGATTGCTGTGTTTTCCTGCTCCTGAAACTGCGCTTTAACAAGCTTCAGCTTTGTGTGGTGGTGTTTGGGGTCAGAGGTGGTCCATTGTTATACCCCTCCGGGCCAACATAGTCTGGGGCGTAACACATATGCAGAGAGAAAAGGGGAAAATGAAGAGAATAGGATTGAGAGTATAAGTATAAAAGCAGAGGAAAGGAGCATAAAGGTGGACTACATCTTGTGTGGATGATTAAACCTGAGTGAGATCAGTGACTGCAAAGTAGTGGTAGGTGAGAGTGTAGCCAGACAGCATAGGGTGGTGGTATGTAGGATGACTCTGGCGGTGAGGAAGATGAAGAGGACAATGGCAAAGCAGAGGACAAGTGGTGAGAGCTGTGTTTTTTAGAAATGAGTTGATAGGGGTCTAGATGGGCAGGACATACTTTCAGATGATTGTACAACTAGCTAATGTGATCAGAGAGACAGGTAGAAGAGTACTTGGTGTGTCATCTGAAAGGAAGGTAGATAAAGAGACATGGCTGTAGAATGAGGATGTGCAATAGTATACCGAGAAAGAGGTTAGCTAAGAAGAAGTGGGACACTGGGTAGACTGAAGAGAGTAGGAGTACAGATGCAGCCTAAGGTGAAGGTAAAGGTGACAAAGGCCAAACAAAGGGCATACAATAATTTGTTTGCTAGGTTGGATTGTAAGGAGAAAGGGACTGATCTATAGAGGTTGGTGATGCAGAGATATGCTTTGAGAGAGAAGTCAATTAAGTACAACAGGGAGCAACAGGAGGAATAAAGTCTGACCTGAAAACTGTATGAAACCTGTTTGTGTAAAGGCGGGCTTACACTGCACGACTATTCGTCTGTTCACATCTCAAACTGCACGAGCTTCCCTCTTCAGTCCTACGACTCAGATCAGTCTCAGACCTTCACTAATTGCACGTCGTTCTACGATTGCTCTCCACCACGATTGCCCTGCGATGCCGCTGAGATTTGTGCTGCTCTATTATTGCTCGATTGTAAACCTCAAATGAATTGACATTGGTTCCTGATATTGGTTCCTATATAGCACAGTTCATGGTGGAAGATCAGACTGACAAACACACAGACAGACAGCGTGCATCACCTCCAAGGACGGTGCTGCTGAGAGAGAGAGCAAGAGAGAGAGAGAGAGAGAGGACGGCGCTACTCTCTCCAGCCAGCTGACGTGTAGCTCACCTGCGGCTCACCTGCAGCTGTCAGAGGAGCCTCGCTAGTTCTCTCTCTCGCCTGCACTTTGTTTAAAAGTTCAACATGTGAAGATCTAACTACCATCTGAACACCGGTCAGCTGAGCCAGAGCACAGTGGACGTGGCTGGTGTGTAGGTGCGCTATTTTATACTGTAACGACAAGAAAAACATAATCGTCCTCAATTGCTGATAGTCTGATAGTGTGTGTATGTAGGGTTCTCTAAAAACCTCTAAAAATGTGTATAAACATTCATTCTTTATATTGGGTTTCTACAATCTTAGTCATGTTAAAAATATACAGATTATCCCTTTTATATTGCTTCTAGAAGACAGAGTAATGTAGGACTTCATTTCCCAGAATCCTCTGGTTTTTCTCGTTTTTGCAATAGTCCTATTAAAATAAATATTGTTCATATATTAACTCTGTAATTCATGTATTATATTGTTTAAAAATATTATATGGTCTTTAAAAAAATGATAAAGGTTAACTTTTCCTGTTTAATAAAAAAAGAGACTAGAACATTCTCCGGGAGGAAGTTTCCCAGAGTTCACCGGGACAGTGAAGGTGCTGGCTGCGTTTTTCCTCGGCAGAGAGAAAGAATTCAATGTTTGGAGACTTGGACTAAAGGTTGGCCCAGATATTGCACTGCCAGAGAGACTTTAACTGGTCAGAATATTCTTTTCACGTATCTCAGTCGAGTGTTTTTACTTTACACGACGGCGAAGTTTTACGAGCCGCGACAGCGTGGTCTCCGGCATTATCTCCGTACATTAGCTTAGCAATGTTGCTATCAGTTAGCTCTTCGGAAGAGAAACCAGACTGCTGCACAACACGGACAGAGGAAGTCGCCACCGGACATTCGTGCGGGACCGGACGAGCGGACAAGTCGACAGCAGGGAACGAGGACATGTCGCAGGTAGCCGGAGCTACGAGAGTCGGTGGGTAGCTGTCTGGACATCGCTCTGCGGCCTGGCTGGCTACACCGCCATGTTGCTTCTACACTGAGAGGTTGCGTGAGTACTTGACATTGGAACGATACCGAGTGCAGGATACAGGCACGGGACTGTGTTAAAACAGACTTGGTTTCAAAGTAAACTCTTCTGTTCATAACTGGATAAAACTTCATGTGCACCAACGCTTCAAATGGGCCCCAACGGTTAGGGAAAATTATCCAAGCGCTTGGGTTAGACTTTTTTCTGGTATCATTATCATCTGTGTGACCTGTGAAAAATACTGTGGTACAAGTGTGGGTACAATTACTGTGTTTTGAATGCACAAAAGCACTATGGTTGATATTTCTATGCATTTGGGTTATTGAAATCACATTTTGAACAGTTAAAAGGTGTGAATACAGTTGAAATATTAAGAACACATCTAGGTAATTATTTCATAAGTGATTTGGTTTATAAATAAGCTAAAAACCTCATTCATAGGTTTATTATTTTCATTTAAAAGATTGGGTTGAGCTCAAAGTTAAAACAAATTCATTTAATTGATGTGAGGTAACTGAAAGAGTTAAAAACACTCTTCTGATTAAAACTTAGATATATCTGGTGATTAAAAATTATTGGTTGGTTGAAATAAACTAGAAACTGTTCTTTTGATATAAAAAGGGTAAAAAGAAAGCATTTTGAGGCTTCAGGTATTACTGTATTGATTTAAGGGGTACAGGTGGTTTTGTTTGTTATTTTCTATTTACAATATAAAAAAGGGTTTAATAAAAATAAATGTTTTGTGTCTTACCTATACATATTGTGGTTTAACATTCTTTTAGGAGTAATTTGTATTTCTGAGGGCTTACATCTTTGTTAACACATAGCATAGTAAGTTTTCAGTGGAGGCACCGCGCTAGTTATTTCCTTTTTCCCACTGATGATGAAGTCCCTTGTTTAATACAGCAAATTCACCATCTTTAGCTGAGAACCTAGGACCTGTCGTGTGACCACAGTGTAGATTATAAACACTAAGGGAAAAAGGGGTTACATGTACTACATTTGTCGGGCTGATCTTCCATCACGGACTGCACTGCATTAACGATCATCACCCGGTCACTTTGTCTCTCTACAGCTGTGGTCTAACTTCAGCTTGTTACTTCCCTGTCCCTCCTCTCTCTCTGTCTGCTCGTTCTAACTCCATCTGACGAAGTTCAACATCACATTCAGGTTCATAAAGGCTCTGTGCTCTGTGCTAAAACAATCTGTCATAGTAAAAACTTGCCCTATGTGCAGAATCGTGACGTAGGACCCCATACATTGTCCGTCACGACGAGAAATTTTCTGGCATGTCAGAAATTTGTCGGGAGGTCGGCGACTTGTCTTTAGGACGTCGGGACGTTGACACAGAGCCTGACTAACCATACGTCCCGATTATGCTCACGACCCCGCGATCCCTCTAAGATTATGCAAATTAGGCTGCAACTCGCCTGGGACGACAAAATCGTGGCAAAATCGTGCAGTGTAAGCCCGCCTTAAATGTGGCTCAATCTGATATGAGAACAGTTTCCAGAGCTGGTTCTAGAGTCTGTGTGTGTGTGACTGACTTGACACATGTTATGAGCTGCATCCTGTGTCAGTCTGATTTAGCTGTGTGTGTGTTTGTAAGGTGGATTGTTTATGAAGTTAACAAGCTCTGGCCTGAGAATCAGACGTTACCACGGCAACTTGAGGTGGTTGCCAATGACGATAGGGGCCCCCCAGGCTGAGGCAGACAGAAACGTCGAGAAAAAGAGCGATTTTCTGCCTCTGCACTGGTCTCAAAACGTGGAATAATACGCCAATACACAAGACTTGTGTCTATTAAAGTTCAAATGAAGTCTCTAGGTGAAAGTATGCCTGAGCAGTAGACGTTCGTTAAACTCCAATGATTGTTCTTTTTCGCTCTTTTTTTTTCACCCATCCCATTGACTTCAATGCAAAATTTTGTGCAGTTTTTGAGACTTACGTCGTGGAAAATTCGTAAACTGTTGAGAAAAGTAATAGCATACCGATCCCGATCGAACCGCACATTTTGATATATAATTTGTCCTGCAACTCGAACCGAAAATCGTCCGGAAGTAGGAAAAATAAGTAGGAAAAAATCCACACAATAACAGTAGTGCCCGGGCTTTGCGGTCATTGGTCCCTGCAGCTATTTCATAGCTGTAGGGGCCAGTGCCCGGTGCGATGGCCCGTGGCCGTAATAATGCACGTCTGTATTAATAAGGTTTCTTCAATATGCATTATGGGAAATGTAGGATCTGGTGTTTGTTGAAGTTGACACACAGTGAAGACTACGAGTTCAGCACTTAAAGGCTGTACAAACATAGTTAATATGAACAGCTGACGTGGATCAGTGATGAAAATACATCCATGAAGCTTTTAACACTTCATGATTCAAACATAAAGAATTTTATTAACTCAAAAATCAACACACAAAGAAAATCAAATCTTAGTTTGTACTTTACAGCTGTGTACAGTGGCCCTGAAAGGACAAGCACAAACACAATCAGTAAACATCTGCATCAGTTTCATTTTGACATCATCATGGAGACCAAGCAGAGGGAATTTGCAGTGAACGTCATCATCACCCTCATCACGAAACACTTAAACCTGTACATACAGTACATGTTGTTTCCCTGAGGCCCCTCCCAATGTGAAGGCACTAACAAACAAACAAAAGTTTCTTCTACTCTTAAAGGATCCATCACCTGAAAATCACTTTTTTTCAGGTTATTGCATGTATAACTCAATCCTCTCTGTCACTGACAATAGCTGACGTGTTTTCCGGGCAAAGAACTTCACTCTCGCCTCCTCCCCCTTGAATTCACCAGGAGAGAAAAAAAAACGCAACTTCTGATTGGGCTTCTCGTTGACGTCACCGAGAAGCCGAGGAGCAGGGGAGGGGTGGGGACTATCCCCCCGCACGCCGTACGCAGCAGCCGGCAGCGGTAGTGGTAGCTGTGAAACAGGCAAAAAGCTGTTTTATTTCCTGCTGTAGCGCTGTTATTACGTCACTTTATTAAGTTTTAATATTTTTTGATGCGAGAAAGTAACCGTTTAGATCCAAATAACGGCTGTTTAGAAGTTCGCTCTGATGTTTTTCGGAGAGAGTGAAACTCCACCTGTGGAGCAACGACCGAGGCATCAATGAGGCAGCCAGCCGACCTGCTGATGTGCTCGGCCGGCCAGAACTACGTCAACACCGCGGCGGACAAAACGTTCGTTAATTAACTTACCTGCAGGCTTTTAGAGGTTTACCATCGGCTGGTTAACTTCTTTTTAGGATATAAATGCTGGTCTCATTGATGAAATCTAACAATTGTGGCAGTTTGTTTGAATGAAAAGTGATGCTTCCTGTGTGTATTGGACAGAGGAGTGGTGCTGCCTGGGGGCTCTGTACTGTATGTACAGAAATCACCACATTTACATCAATAAATACATGTTTTACAATGAACCGATCAGCCTGCATTACATTTTATTTATTTATATATCCACCTTTTTCTGAACGTCAAAAACGTAAGCCGGTTTTGCTCTTCTGGTGGAATTTTATATTTACGTTTCCATGGTTTCAGTAGTCGCGGTAAATGCATGGAATTTTTTTTTTTCAATTATGTAAAACAAGATTGCGTGTTTTTCTCGCGAGAGAAAAATTGGGTACACAAATAGGGATAAATAAAGGTGAATGTTGCATATTATTTCTCAAAAATGTGCATTTAAGACCCTTTCAACACCTAAAACCAATATAAATACCAGGTGATGGATCCTTTAACTTACTCTTAAACTACTGTTGCATTATATTATATTAATTATTTCTATTTGATTCTCAATTTCATGACTCAATATTTAGTTGTGTTTGTTTCCGTGGCTAGGAAAGAACTCTAATATCTCAGTGTTATAAATAAAGTTAGTTTCAGAATAAATAAGGAGACGATCTTGCAGATGAGGTTATTTCTCTACATTGGTTAGGGTTAGTTCTGAAGTTAAAACATTAAAGACATATGGCTTTCATCATCAACCCTCCCACCTCTATTGTGTGCAGATGAGTTTTGTGTTTTGTTTGGTTGCAGTGCTTTGACCATTCAGGGCTACCATACTTCAGTGCGACTATACTTCAATGAAAAACAGACAGTTATGTTACCAGAGAGATGAACAGTTATGATGTAGTGGACAGTAATTATTGCTCAACCAGAAACACAACTGTAATTATTATATGTAATTATGATATTGTTGAAGCAGCTGATCAGTTTACATCCACTTTTTTCTTGTGGAGAACAGCTCTGAGTCTCTGTCTGACCTCTTTGATCTGCAGCCCATAGATCACAGCATTCAGAGCCGGTAAGGCCACATGACCCAGCACACCCACTTTCCTGTGGTCTGACAGCTGAGGGAAACGGTGCAGAATGACGACAATGGAGACCGACACTAGCAGTATGATGTACACAGTCAGGTGTGTGGCACAGGTCTGCAGCGCTTTCCTGTTCAGTGCCTTGTTTTTACTGCCCAGGCACACAGCAGCGATCTTCAGGTAGGTGAGTGTGACACTGCCGATGGAGGAGCCCAGCAGCACCGCGGTGTAGCCGAGTCCGTAGATCTGGTTGATGAGGAGGCTCTCACAGGAGAGCTTGAACAAGGAGGCATTATCACAGAAAAGGTTGGATATAAAGGATCTGCAGCGAGACAAGCGGATGCTGAGGCCCAACAGGATGGACACCAGCACTGTGGTAGTTCCCCAGGCAGCGAGTGACAGGTTCAGCACCATCCTGTTGGTCATGATGGTGGCGTAACGGAGCGGGCTGCAGATGGCCACATAGCGGTCAAAGGCCATGATCATAAGCACAGTGTGGGAGGTGCTGGCGTGGAGGTGAACACAGAAGGCCTGAATCACACAGCTGATGTAGTGGATGTACCGCTCTGAGTGGACAAATAACAGATCTCTGAGGAAGTGAGGGATAACTATTGTGGCTCCAAATACATCGTTAATACTCATGTTGCAGAAGAGCAGGTACATGGGCTGGTGGAGGGTCCTGCTGCTGAAGATCAGGACCACCAGGCCCAGGTTGGACACCATGATGAAGATGTACATGAAAAAGAGGAGGATGAATGCAGGGCTGGAGAACTGAGAGGCTACCTTTAACCCCTCCAGCATTAAGACATCTGTAATGAAAGTCTGATTCTTCATCATGAACCTGTGACAGCTCAGAGAAAAGCAGCTAAACACAGTAAAAAGAGAGTTCATAGTCATTAGAGCAACATTTCACTGTTTACCCCTCTGCTTAGGTACACACATGGAAGACACATACGCACACACACTTTCTGCAGGCACATTGTTATCAGAACATCACACACACATGGCCAATCTAACCACAGTCGGGTAAGTATCTGGCTCACTATCTCAGTCAGTGTTCAGTGACGATGCTGAGTGTCTTCATGTGTGTGTCAGGGTAGGTGTCAGAGTCGAGAAACACATTTATCCTGCTGTCATTTCACCGTTGACAAACAAACACACACACACACACCGTCCTCCACCCTGGACCACACAGAGACAACACACATTTTTATATTGTGCCTTGGTGGACGTGAGCTGGAGCGTCACACACTCACAGGTCAGCTGTTGCTTGGTGACCGTTGATACGTAGCATTATCATCCTCATCCTTGTCACCATCATCATCATCATCATCATCACCACCACCATCATCATCATCATCATGGGTGTCTGATGAAGGAGACACATAGCAACTGAAAGGTTTTTAAATAAATATAAATTTGTAAGTTACGTCATTACGTCACTTGTTGACAAAGTGGATTCCCAGGCCCTTAATACTGAACATGAAAACTAACTTGCTGCATCTAAAACAACACATTAAACCTAAAATGTCTTTAGAAGTGAAGATCCCCAAATGTCCCTCCATTCTAGGAAGGTTTTTGGTCCTCACTATGTTGCAGCAACACACACACATTTCATGTTGTTGAACGAAAAACCATTGTTTGTGACACTCAATATATCAGCATTGATTCATTTCTCAAAGGTCTATGGAAGCCCAGAGGGACCAGTAATAAAAAAAATTTCAGGGATGTAATGATTTTATATGAGTTGTCCATTCTTTCCCCCTCGGAAAATGAATCATCAGAATAATGAAACTATAAAAATACAGAGATATTCAGTCTTGAACCCTCCTCTATGGTCACAGGTGCAAAACAAAACAAAACAAAACACAAAACACACAAGGTGTCTGAGAAATGCAGTTGAGTTTTATCTGTGGTGACAGAGGAGGATGAAACATGAGGAAACATTATTTAAAAAATATCAGCAATTCCTGCTCTGACTTACACAAACCTTCCCTTACGAAAGAAAAATATATTGCAATATATTAGAAAATATCATGTGATATATTAAGCAATATATTCCCATATATGGGATTTAATTTTTATATTTTCCAATATATTGCAATATATGCATGGATCATATATGTGTATATATTGAGAAATATATTGAAATCAAGACCAAAAAGGCACAATATTTTTAAATATTTTATATATTTATATATATATGCATGGATCATATATGTGTATATATTGAAAAATATATTGAGATCAAGGCCAAAAAGGCACTATATTTTTAAATGTTTTATATATTTATATATATGCATGGATCATATATGTGTATAT
Source organism: Trachurus japonicus (assembly GCF_045865225.1). Lineage (NCBI taxonomy): Eukaryota > Metazoa > Chordata > Actinopteri > Carangiformes > Carangidae > Trachurus > Trachurus japonicus. The sequence continues at coordinate 31,338,813 of NC_140920.1, forward strand.
ATTGAAAAATATATTGAGATCAAGGCCAAAAAGGCACTATATTTTTAAATGTTTTTTATATATATATATATATATATATAACCAGGGTCTGTCCTCTTCCCAGTCAACACGTTCTCACTCCCAGTGCGTCAACAGCCTGACGAACGGTCACTGTCCCGCATCGTCACATGCCTGACTCATTAGGTGCCCGTTTTTCGTCATGTTTTGACGCGCTCGGCTTTCAGTTGATTCCAATGCAGTCCCCTTCGCGGCGATATGTGACGCTCAGAGCAAGTGATCCAGCCGACCGGCTGCGGCACTGAAAGACGCTGTGAGCAGAGGATAACTTTTTTTTTTTTTTAACTTTTCCTTAAAGCTTTATTGAACCTGATGCTGCTGTGTCTGACGTAGCTTTCGGCAGGGACGTCCTTTCGGATATTTATTGATTTATTTAGTGATTATGGTGTTGGTGCAGAATAATCAATCAATAAATAAATACGTCCTTGTCGGAAGCTACGTCAGACAAGGGGGGGGGGGTTGTGGATTCTACAGGTGAAGACCACTTCCGCATTCAAAAAGCTGCTCTGTTTAATCAATATTCTGAAGAAAGATCTGATTATTAGCCATAACGCTGTAACCATCCAAGGAAGACTGTGTAACAATATTATGTGCTTCTGCTGAGTCCAAAAGCCCTGTGTAATATCAACTTTATTTTAAGAAAACACGCTTTGTTTCCAATGTCATATCACAGAGAAGCACTACATTACCCATAATCCTCATATTTATCAGCGACGTGTTTAGTTTAGTTTATTTAGATCCCCATTAGCTTTTGCCACGCAGCAGTGTCTGATTGGTTGAGCTTGCTGTTACCAGCAAATGAAAAAATAAAACAAATTGAGCTTATATTATTTTCTTAGTAACTAAAAGGTCTTAACATCTTTTTTGTTTTCAACATTGAATAAAAAAACGATGCTATATTGTTAAAATTCAACAATAAAGTGCATAAAAGTTGGCTTGACTTCTTTATTTTTTTTCACAATTTTCACCATCATCTTTCTGGTCCACATCACATCACATTTATTGTAATTTTTAATTCAATGAGTGAAATTTTATTTTTTATCTGAAAAACATTATTATGAATTCAAGGGTCAGAGGTCGACTGATTAGTGTTAAATTTAACCTTTTTGACCCTGTTTCCTTGAATAAATCACTAAGACTTTGATGCGGGAAGCTGAGATTTTGATGCACTAGGGACAAAGTTTCTGTAGAATTTCAGACCTGTCGGACGTCCAGAAGGGTCACAGCTGACCGTCCAGGCTCGGTTCTCGGCCTTCAAAGCCTAGATTTAGAAGCCTTTTGTCTAATAACGTCCACATTCTTGGGGTTATAAGGCTGAAAGTTAAATGTATTTGTCCGGGGCCTAAGGCCATCCAACGTGTGCAATTTCAAACCCGTGCAACCTTCACAAGTGTCAAAGGTCGCTGATCTGTGACCTTTTTGACCCCGTTTCCTTGAATAAAACACCAAGACATTGATGCGGGAAGCTGAGATTTTGATAGGTTGTTCAGAATGTCTAGTAGATTGTGTGTGCAAAAGATTCAGAGCTCTGTGACATTCAGAAGGGTCACAAATAGCCAAAAAGCAATGCTCCTTTCTCTGACCTCATATTAAAGGAGAAATGTTTCAACAGCAATTCTTTAATAGCTTCCAGATGCTTTGGCCTATCAGGCTGAATTTTTAGCTAAAGGAGCTGGTGTACGATCAGGAAGTAGGGGAGCTGTGCATAAAGCCAATTGGTAAGTGTCAAAGGTCACAGGGGTCAAACATCAAAGTGAATCCAGCCATTCCTGCTTTTTCTCAACAAAACATACACGCTTTAAGTTATCATCATGAAATATAAATATGTTGTATATCAGAGAGTCCTCTATCAGAATATTTTGGTCCCGTTGCTTTAGGGGCCCCGGGGGGCCACTTGGCTTTCCCATGCTCCCACAGAGTTGGGTCTCGGGGTGATGGATAAGGGCCTCACCATGAGTCCACAGGCCAAGTTTCAAGTAATTTGGTCGGTTTCTATGGAAACGGCAGCCTCAAGGATACAGAGGAATACCGCTGTTTGAAGCCCCGCCTCTCGAAAAGTAATGGCTCGATCAGGACCGAACACACATCTACGCGTTTGTCTTGGGTCCCCGAACCATGTATTACAAAACCAGAACTGTACGACTTTTGGAAATGTGTTTTGTCTATTTCAGCTTTTCAGACTCAGAGTCTGTCAGACTTAAAGCGTGAGAGACCCTTTTAGGGACTGTTCGTTATTTATCATCAGTGCCACCGGAGGAATTCACGGGACTTTTTTTTTTTTTTACATGACCCCCCGGTCGGAGTCAGTAAATTTTAACATGACCCTGCATTAAGCCTTATCAAAAGATACATGACCCCCCCCCCAAGCCATCGACACGTGACATCGCATCACGTAGCGCGTGACATTATTTCATTTTGACAGCATGTGTGCACCTTCTCAATCCATGCCATTTATCAGCTGTTATTAAAACCCAGCTCATCAACATAATCGCGATTTTGGACCAGCTCACATTACATTAGTAAGAAAGAGAGGGAGGGAGAGAGAGAAAGTAGATAAAACCTTGTTGGGACCTAGCCCAGTCAAAATGGAGGACAAAACTGCATGGTTTTCCTTTGTCTCCCAGACAAAGGAAAACCATTGAACTCAGCCTCCCAGCGTCCTTCACCTTTTCACACCTAGGTGTGAAACCTCCACTACTGACCCCCCATTGGTCAGGTATGGCCCCAGGACCTGTGAGGTCACAGGCCATATAAAAGGAGAAGTGCCCTTCTCTTCTCGCTCTTCGCCCTCTTCTCTTCCCCGCTCTTCAGCAGGAGCTGCCGCTCCTCTCAGCTCCTCACCTGGAGCTACTGCTACAGCTCTCCAATCTCCATGAGGCCTGGCCAAAGGCAGACGCCTCCACTGGTAGCGCCGCGAGTGCCTACCAACGGATTAAGGAAAAGGAACCAGCTAACACGACGCAAGCTCTGCTAGTTGAGTCAACGGAGCCACAACACAAAACAAAGCAAGCAACCAAGGACTCTCCTCAACAGAACTCAAACTACACAGCCAGGGCGGCTGTAGTTCACTGGACAAAGACACAATCACTGGACTTGACAAACCGCAACAGGACCGGCAACCCTGCAACCGCAGGATCCCCACCAGCACCGGGATCTTCTCGCCTTCATGTGACTTGGTAACGTAACTGGGCCTAGTTAGGATTACCTTGCACCTTGACTAAGCATAGAGTACTTCAACCATGCCAATGTATGTATTGATTGAAATCAGTTAAAATGCTTGAGCTTTGTTGTTGTTGCTTTGTTGTTGTCAGCTATAGTCTCATATTTAGTGAACCTATGTTTAACATGCAACTTGAGCGTTGAACAAAGGACACACCTTTGTTCACCTCCCCCACATCACATGTGGTTGGTCTTAGAGGCCACCTTGGAGGCCATTTGGTTGTAACTCCCTTTGTCTCAGGACAAGGCAACCATCCTCCATCTTTTCCATTGTCTGAGGTCACACTTCACACCTCACAGACACATGGTCACCCACACTTAGTCACACTCTCACCAACACACACACACACACACACACACACACACACACACACACGTGTATATAGTGTATGTAGCTTGTCTTAGTTTCATGTTTTGTTATTCCATTTTCTAGATATGTCCAATAAACTTCCTTGAAACTTTACTCGTCTGTTAATGTTGTACAATAGTGAGTATGCCAACCTCTACGCAGTAGAACTTCTAAATCCTTCAACTTTGCAGCTATTGATAATGTTAATTTGTTTATAATTATTAACTTAATCATTAAACAAGGTTCTATATTAATAGTTAGCACACCCTTATGAGACTGACTTTGGTACATTGGCTGTCTGGTGCCCCGAGGTGGATTTAATTAAATTAAATCCCATTAATAATTTTTATAGTAATTATTAATATTTTGGTATTGATATTTTACTAATTTGATAGCCAATAACCCTCTTAATAATAACTTTACTTATAGTTGGTATAACCCCAACATAAATGGTGCTTCCGTTGTGAGGCATCTAAATATTCTTAATAAATTACCTATAAGTTGTGTTAGAGCACAACATTAATGGTTTCCCCGTGCGAGACATAATTACACTTTCTCTTTAGTTGTGCTAGAGCACAACATTAAATGGTGCCCCGTCCGAGGCTGTGTACTGTTGGCATTTATTCACATTTGTACAATATTAATTTTGAGCAAAAGTTTGGACATTACTGAAAGTGAAATCCAAAACTGAACTAACCAAAAGTTCACATTCAACAGAGTGAGTCTGCTGCACGAGTAGACATCTGACTTTGCATGCAGAAAGTGAATTGTGCTGAATTTTGATTTATTCTTGAGTTTTGCTAAAACTCTTTTGAGAATTAAGCCCATTGTGCTGCATCAAGAATTTGCGACTGTTGCTAGTCTTTCCAGTTGAGTCTTCTCTGTGAGAACGTTAAGAATTCCTGTCCCACATTTGAATACCACATATTCAATGCTACTTTGTTCTGTCAAAATTGGTTGTTTAGCTAAGTGCTCCCCTGACCCTTAACTTTAAGACACAGCGGGCCACCGGCTCTGTGTAACCTTGAGAGCTTGTACCGGTTGTCACTGCCATGCATTTCAACCTGATTAAGAATAGAGCTTGAAGATAGAGCCACAGTGTGCTGCCAGCCCTGTGAAGTTTTGTACCTTGCTGTCACTCCCAGCTTGAGTTACTGTAAGAAACCACTTGAGTAGTGCATAGCCAAAGCTACACTACAAGGTGTCTGCCACGCAACACCGCTGCAAACAATTTGCTTTGCTTTATAGGTTTCTCAGATTTGCTTAATCTCACCTCCCAGAGTAACAATGGAGAACCCCTCTGTAGAGCAGTTCATGTTTGCCCTGGCTCAGAGCCTAAAACCCGGCTACTCTGAACTCATCAACAAGTTGAATCTCAGTGAGTGTAGGAAAGAATTGGACTTGCTACTTAATGACAGGTGTGATGCTCAGAGAGCATCCAAGGGCCCGTTGTTACGATGCATGCTTCTGATCTGCCACAGACAGGCCAGTCTTTCTGCTCAGACCAAAGCAACTCTGGAACAAGAGGTAGAGTCCCTAAGAGTGCAAAATGCTAGTCTACTTCAAGAAGTGAAGACAGCAAATCACAAAGCCTTACGTTACCTAGAAAGCTTGCACTCAGCAGAGTTAGATCTCTGCTCACAGAAGGAGGAGTTGTTTAAACTTAGGTCAGAACGGTTTGACTCTCCACAGTCTTTCAGACAAAGTGATTCAGGTTACTCTGATTCACACTCCTCCCTTGGAGGAAGGTTAACTCCTTCCCCATGCAGATGGGGACATTTCCCACCTGACCTGAAGTCCTTGGGAACTAAGTCAGCTCCCCAACCTCCACTAAGGTGCAGAGGTAACAGCCACCTGGCTTCCCATCTTTCTCACGTAGATAGTGAGGAGACATGTAGCGTATCATCTAGTGTATATACTGCACCTCATTCTCAGCCAGTTAACTATGCTTTCACCCGTGCTCAGCCCTCCAAAGGGGGGACTAGAGCATTTCAGGACTGTTCATCCTCTTCCCTGCAACACCAGGAGAGGGATGACAGGGGTTCAGTCCCTGTCTTCCCACCTGTAAGACCCAGAGCACAGGCGGTAGATGTCCAGGATAGCTTAGTCTCGCCTTCATCTGACAGGACCACCCAGTATCCCCGCCTTGAAGTGCTTGAGTTCCTAGCTAAGGACTTACAATTCTTTGATCCTGACAATGGTAATCATAACATTGATGATTACCTCAGTGAACTAGACCACAGCCTAGTTGACTTACCAAGCGCTACCCACAGGGAGAAAGTCAAACTTGTGTGGAAAACCAGCTCAAAAGCTGTTCACAAGTTCATGCAGTCACTTCCTCCCAGAGTCAGAGACAACTACCATGATCTTTGTCAAGCACTGTTAGATGAGTTTTCTTCCCCTGTTGATGAGGTCTCAGGAATAGTTGCAGCTTCTCAAATTAAACACTCCCGTCTTGAGCACCCCAGAAACTTTTACAAACGTTTCAGACATGCATATTTTCAAGGAAAGAATGCACCAGGCTTGGAGGAAAGCCCCCTTTTTAAGTCTATGTTTGTGAAAAATCTTCACCCCTCAATATACATGCAGGTTGCACTCATGACAAGGAAGGGTGAGCTCTCAATGCATGAAGTTCGGAAGATGACATATGTGACCTGGGAAACTCTAGTCTCTTTCAAGACACAGGGGAAAACAACTGAGCCCAGCAGCTCAAACATGCAGGTGTCACACAGACCTGCAAGCTCAAGACGTCTCCCTCGCAACACGCCAAAGGGGGGTGACAGTCGGCCACGTCCAGACACCGAGCGCAACCGCCGTGTCCACCATCTGCATAGAGATAGGCATTCACGCGGTAGAAGCTGTAGGAAGCCTTATGCTCAAATTGTGGCCCAAAACTATGAGCAATCAGATGATAGCCCCATCATCTCTGACCACAGTGTAAAACATGGTCAGCACCTTTCAGATAGTGACAGTGCTTCTGAATGCCTCTCTGTCTCCAGCTACCAGGAGCGTTACAGCCCGGAGCCAGGTGTGAGGAAACACCAAAGACACATAAGCTCCAGAGCTTCCTCCTCACACCACAGACAGTCAAACAAGTACTAGTGCAGGATTCCTTGATTTTCTTACAGTTAGAGCTCAGCATGGTTTTGTTAGCAACAGCAGCAAATTCTGATTTGATTCAGCCATCACTGTGATTTCTGCAAGTAATCTTGGATCGACTCCTCTGCAGTATCTTATTAATGACATTGTATTTACCGTTAGACACCTATCATGACATGTCATTCACCTTTCTCACCATAGCATCACTAACACCCACATCCCATCATTTACACTGACGAATAACTAAAAGATGTTATTTTGTGTGTTATGTTTCATTCTGTATGTAAGTGGATTTTGTTCTGTAGTCTGTCTATGCTTAGTCAAGATAGATAGAAACCAAATGCCCAGTTGGTTTGTGAACTGCCCAGACATTTTGAATGGACTATGGACTATGGTGCTCACAGGATCACACATCACGTGGGATCCTGAGACCAAAGGGGGGATGTTGGGACCTAGCCCAGTCAAAATGGAGGACAAAACTGCATGGTTTTCCTTTGTCTCCCAGACAAAGGAAAACCATTGAACTCAGCCTCCCAGCGTCCTTCACCTTTTCACACCTAGGTGTGAAACCTCCACTACTGACCCCCCATTGGTCAGGTATGGCCCCAGGACCTGTGAGGTCACAGGCCATATAAAAGGAGAAGTGCCCTTCTCTTCTCGCTCTTCGCCCTCTTCTCTTCCCCGCTCTTCAGCAGGAGCTGCCGCTCCTCTCAGCTCCTCACCTGGAGCTACTGCTACAGCTCTCCAATCTCCATGAGGCCTGGCCAAAGGCAGACGCCTCCACTGGTAGCGCCGCGAGTGCCTACCAACGGATTAAGGAAAAGGAACCAGCTAACACGACGCAAGCTCTGCTAGTTGAGTCAACGGAGCCACAACACAAAACAAAGCAAGCAACCAAGGACTCTCCTCAACAGAACTCAAACTACACAGCCAGGGCGGCTGTAGTTCACTGGACAAAGACACAATCACTGGACTTGACAAACCGCAACAGGACCGGCAACCCTGCAACCGCAGGATCCCCACCAGCACCGGGATCTTCTCGCCTTCATGTGACTTGGTAACGTAACTGGGCCTAGTTAGGATTACCTTGCACCTTGACTAAGCATAGAGTACTTCAACCATGCCAATGTATGTATTGATTGAAATCAGTTAAAATGCTTGAGCTTTGTTGTTGTTGCTTTGTTGTTGTCAGCTATAGTCTCATATTTAGTGAACCTATGTTTAACATGCAACTTGAGCGTTGAACAAAGGACACACCTTTGTTCACCTCCCCCACATCACATGTGGTTGGTCTTAGAGGCCACCTTGGAGGCCATTTGGTTGTAACTCCCTTTGTCTCAGGACAAGGCAACCATCCTCCATCTTTTCCATTGTCTGAGGTCACACTTCACACCTCACAGACACATGGTCACCCACACTTAGTCACACTCTCACCAACACACACACACACACACACACACACACACACACACACGTGTATATAGTGTATGTAGCTTGTCTTAGTTTCATGTTTTGTTATTCCATTTTCTAGATATGTCCAATAAACTTCCTTGAAACTTTACTCGTCTGTTAATGTTGTACAATAGTGAGTATGCCAACCTCTACGCAGTAGAACTTCTAAATCCTTCAACTTTGCAGCTATTGATAATGTTAATTTGTTTATAATTATTAACTTAATCATTAAACAAGGTTCTATATTAATAGTTAGCACACCCTTATGAGACTGACTTTGGTACATTGGCTGTCTGGTGCCCCGAGGTGGATTTAATTAAATTAAATCCCATTAATAATTTTTATAGTAATTATTAATATTTTGGTATTGATATTTTACTAATTTGATAGCCAATAACCCTCTTAATAATAACTTTACTTATAGTTGGTATAACCCCAACATAAATGGTGCTTCCGTTGTGAGGCATCTAAATATTCTTAATAAATTACCTATAAGTTGTGTTAGAGCACAACATTAATGGTTTCCCCGTGCGAGACATAATTACACTTTCTCTTTAGTTGTGCTAGAGCACAACAACCTGCTAACTGTTAGCTACCGTAGCCTATGAAGTTGTACAGTTATCCATCACTGCAGTTGAATTAGCCGCTAAACTGCTGGACGCTAAAACCGAGGGGGCGACTGTGTGTTTACAATTCACGAAAGCAACGTGAACGTACGTAAGGAGAGGCTGTTGTGTGAACCTTACTCTGGGCTACTTGGTCAGGCTGAGGATGTCGACTGCGGCTGTGTGCAGGACACCTTCCATCTTACCTGTCAACCTCTGTCCTTGGATAATTCTTCTCCTTCAGCTGCCTTTAATGGTTCTCTGTCTGAGGACGACGTCTCTTCTATCCTCTCCTCTTTGGATGACTGGGACTCTGCCCCTAGACAGCGAGCAGCCTTCCTTGCCGATCATCTGACCACTTTAACACCTTCAGGTCAGGATGTGCTTCCTTCTTTATCTCTCGGTGACCTTCAGTCTCATCAGCAGCGAGATTCAGTCATTTCCAGGGTTATTTACTATGTTGAGCGGAAGCGTAGGCCCTCCAGACGTGAACGCTGCAATGAAAGTCAACTCACCATCAGACTCCTCAAACAATGGGAAAAACTGACACTCTTGAATGGCATCCTTTACAGGGTCACAAAGAACCCGTTGTCCAAGCATAAGCGGTTTCAGTTTGTTGTGCCCGATTCGTTGAAAGCTGACGCCCTGTGTGGTGTTCATGACCATGCTGGTCACCAGGGTCAGCCCCGCACACTTTCGTTGGCTCGCCAACGCTTTTTCTGGTATGATATGGAGAGATACGTGCGCGATTATGTGAGGTGTTGTCACAGGTGTGTTCTCAGCAAAACCCCTGAGCCGTCTGCTAGAGCCCCGCTGGAGAGCATTAAGACCACTGCTCCTTTGGAACTTGTATGTGTGGACTTTTGGTCAGCTGAGGGTAGTGATAACAAGTCTGTTGATGTTCTGGTGATCACTGATCATTTTACGAAGCTTGCACATGCGTTCCCCTGTCAGGATCAGACTGCCAAGAGAGTGGCAAAGAAACTGTGGGACAACCTTTTCTGTGTCTATGGCTTTCCTCAGCGCTTGCATTCTGACCAGGGAGCGAATTTTGAAAGTGAGCTGATTGCTGAGCTCTTGAAGCTATCAGGGATTGAAAAGTCACATACATCACCATATCATCCAATGGGAAACGGTTACACTTGGTGCCCGTGACCCGTCGTATCTCCGGTCAGTGTCGTCTGATCCACCGGGTGCTGCTCCGGGCTCTCTCCCCTCCTCCCCTCCATGGTATCGACAGGAGCCAACGGCTGACAGCCAACGGTTCTGTATCACGATCCTCCTCCACGGTGTTAGCAGGGAGCTAACGGCTGACAGCCAACGGTCCTGTCTCGCGACCATCCTCCACGGTGTCAGCGGGGAGCTAACGGCTGTTAGCCAACGGTCCTGTCTCGCGACCATCCTCCACGGTGTCAGCGGGGAGCTAACGTCTGTTAGCCAACGGTCCTGTCTCGCGACCATCCTCCACGGTGTCGGCGGAGAGCAACGCTCGCTAGCTCTGCGGCTCCACGGCTCTGTTCCTCGGCGGTGGCAGGCAGTGATGCTCGGCAGCGGCTGCTGCTGATGAACCGGCTCTTCTCCGCGGTGTCTGGCGCAGGCTTCACTCACCAGCTGACTTCGTTGACGCTCGGCTCTTGCCGGAGGTTTGTTGACCCCAGGGATTAAAGCCGCTATACGCGATGTTTGAAGTTAATCAGACTGTATGAACTCTCATTGGGAAACTGTTCAACATTTTCATCCGAGTTATCTGATATTAAGTGAGGGTTGTATTTTTATTTACTCCTATTGAGCGAAGAAAAGGATAAAAAGGGGAAAATTGTCTTTCTTTTTTTTGTAAAAAAAAAAAAAAAAAAAAAAAATTATTTTATTTTCTTTGCTACTTGGCTATAATGGCAGGGGAGGGCACTTTTAGGGTTCATACCAACTTTGGTCGTGGCGTTGGTCATGGGCATGATGTCACACTGGGGAGGGGCCAGCAGATTGCTTCACTGTGTTTTGGCAGAGGTAGGTCCATGTCCCCCGGTGCTCTCAACTACGCACCTGATCAGTCCATTTTTGACCCGTCATTAGCTCCCACTGCTAGCTCCACGCCACTTACCCAGTCTGCCCCTGAGCCTACACAAGTCGTCCCCGTTGAGGCCCTTGGTACCTTAATCACAGATTTAGCCAAGAAAATAGGAGACACTATTTCAGCCAACCTTAGCACTATGCAGCAGCCCAATGCAGATCAGGTCCAGTCTTCCACGAGTCAGTTGTCCAGTGATGCTAGTTTGTCGCAGCTCAAGGTCCTTGTGCAGTCTGACATCAAAGCACCACCTTACTTCAGAGGTGATCACACTGATTTGTTCTCTGTTCATGAATGGGAGGTTATGATGAACTGTTACCTGAAAAGAGTGAAATGTGACACACCTGCTGAAATGTGTGATCTGATAATGTCGAGACTAGGGCTGTCAGAGTTAACGCGTTAATCGCGATGAGATTAATTAAAAAAATTAACGCGATTAAAAAATTTAATCGCGTTAATTTTTTTTAATTAATTAATTTAATTTTTTTTTAATTAACGCCCAACGAACAGTCCCTTAGTCAGAAAAGCCGAAATAGACAAAACACATTCCCAAAAGTCGTACAGTTCTGATTTTGTAATACATGGTTCGGGGGCCCAAGACGAACGCGTAGATGTGTGTTCGGTCCTGATCGAGCCATTACTTTTCGAGAGGCGGGGCTTCAAACAGCGGCATTCCTCTGTATCCTTGAGGCCGCCGTTTCCATAGAAACCGACCAAATCACTTGAAACTTGGCCTGTGGACTCATGGTGAGGCCCTTATCCATCACCCCAAGACCCAACTCTGTGGGAGCATGGGAAAGCCAAGTGGCCCCCCGGGGCCCCTAGAGCAATGGGACCAAAATATTCTGATAGAGGACTCTCTGATATACAATATATTTATATTTCATGATGATAACTTAAAGCGTGTATGTTTTGTTGAGAAAAAGCAGGAATGGCTGGATTCACTTTGATGTTTGACCCCTGTGACCTTTGACACTTACCAATTGGCTTTATGCACAGCTCCCCTACTTCCTGATCGTACACCAGCTCCTTTAGCTAAAAATTCAGCCTGATAGGCCAAAGCATCTGGAAGCTATTAAAGAATTGCTGTTGAAACATTTCTCCTTTAATATGAGGTCAGAGAAAGGAGCATTGCTTTTTGGCTATTTGTGACCCTTCTGAATGTCACAGAGCTCTGAATCTTTTGCACACACAATCTACTAGACATTCTGAACAACCTATCAAAATCTCAGCTTCCCGCATCAATGTTTTGGTGTTTTATTCAAGGAAACAGGGTCAAAAAGGTCACAGATCAGCGACCTTTGACACTTGTGAAGGTTGCACGGGTTTGAAATTGCACACGTTGGATGGTCTTAGGCCCCGGACAAATACAATAAACTTTCAGCCTTATAACCCCAAGAATGTGGACGTTATTAGACAAAAGGCTTCTAAATCTAGGCTTTGAAGGCCGAGAACCGAGCCTGGACGGTCAGCTGTGACCCTTCTGGACGTCCGACAGGTCTGAAATTCTACAGAAACTTTGTCCCTAGTGCATCAAAATCTCAGCTTCTTAGTGATTTATTCAAGGAAACAGGGTCAAAAAGGTTAAATTTAACACTAATCAGTCTACCTCTGACCCTTGAATTCATAATAATGTTTTTCAGATAAAAAATAAAATTTCACTCATTGAATTAAAAATTACAATAAATGTGATGTGAAGTCAAGCCAACTTTTATGCACTTTATTGTTGAATTTTAACAATATAGCATTGTTTTTTTATTCAATGTTGAAAACAATAAAGATGTTAAGACCTTTTAGTTACTAAGAAAATAATATAAGCTCAATTTGTTATATATTTTTTTTTGCTGGTAACAGCAAGCTCAACCAATCAGACACGTCGCTGATAAATATGAGGATTATGGGTAATGTAGTGCTTCTCTGTGATATGACATTGGAAACAAAGCGTGTTTTCTTAAAATAAAGTTGATATTACACAGGGCTTTTGGACTCAGCAGAAGCACATAATATTGTTACACAGTCTTCCTTGGATGGTTACAGCGTTATGGCTAATAATCAGATCTTTCTTCAGAATATTGATTAAACACAGCAGCTTTTTGAACGCGGAAGTGGTCTTCACCTGTAGAATCCACAACTCCCCCCCCCGCCCCCCCTGGTCTGACGTAGCTTCTGACAAGGACGTAATTTATTTATTTATTGATTGATTATTCTGCACCAACACCATAATCACTAAATAAATAAATCAATAAATAACCGAAAGGACGTCCTTGCCGAAAGCTACGTCAGACACAGCAGCATCAGGTTCAATAAAGCTTTAAGGAAAAGTTAAAAAAAAAAAAAAAAAAGTTATCCTCTGCTCACAGCGTCTTTCCGTGCCGCAGCCGGTCGGCTGGATCACTTGCTCTGAGCGTCACATATCGCCGCGAAAGGGATTGCATTGGAATAAACTGAAAGCCGAGCGCGTCAAAACCTGACGAAAAACGGGCACCTAATGAGTCTCGCATGTGACGATGCGGGACAGTGACCGTTCGTCAGGCTGTTGACGCACTGGGAGTGAGAACGTGTTGTCCCAGTTCGTCCAAATATGACGAACGGGGAAGAGGAGCTTTGAGAAGCTTCCGCTACAAAACAAGCTTGAAAAATTGACTTATTAATTTTTTTCCGGGACAATTTCGCATTTCGGGGCTTCAATACAAGACGGACATTACATACGAGCAGCATGGAGGTATTTGGATGTTTTTTGGTGTGTCTTTTTGTTATGAATACAGTTGGTGTCCATTTGCAACCGTTATATTGCTACGCCGAGACCCCCTGTAACTCAGAGAAGCCACAGAGGACTCTGAAACTCCTCCCAGCCCTTAGTCGACATGAGGGTGAGTAGAAAATGAGTGAAATTTCAATCTTGGGTGAACTATCACTTTAATGTATAGCACCATCCCATACAGAAGTAATTGAAACTTCCACAGGACTGATGCTGGCTGACTGAGTGATAGACTTGAGGGAAATCATTGACTATACAGCTGAATACCGACTGAATACTAACATTAAACTAGTGGTCTATTATTAGGGCCACGGGCAATCGCACCGGGCACTGGTCCCAACAGCTATGAAATAGCAGGAGTGCCCGGGCTTTGGGCCTACTGTTATTGTGTTATTGTGTGGATTTTTTCCTACTTTTTATTGTTCTTCTGTTCGGCCATTTTCTTCCGCCTTTTTACGGTCTTCTTCTAGTCCTTCATACTTTGTGCTATTTCAACAATTCATATATCAAAACGTGCAAAACGTTCTAGAGTTTTTCTGGCTAAACTGTCAGCACGGCCACAAATTAAACTCTAGACAAATTATTTTCTCCAGTTTTGTAGCCACACTTGTCTTCTGGCTAAAATTCTGGTCAAAAATGCAAAGAGACTTAGATAATAATTTAAAATATTTTTTAAATGCAGCCAGGGAGCTCTCTGCTCTCATTCAGCCCAATGCATTTTTTTCATAGCAGCAGGAGAAGGAGCTCAACTTTGTAACTTGCTGTTAAGTGCTTTTTAATTCATTTTAATTCACCAAAAAATAGTCACAGGTCACAAAAAAGTCCTCTCCTTACTTGGTGTGGCTAATCTATACTCATTTCTTTTTATTTTAAGCATCATTGAAAAATCTCACATTCATCAAAGTCTCAACCTCTCTTCTTCACAACTCCACTGTAGTGTAGGGGTTAGGGTGGCTGCTTGCCAACCCTAAGGTCACTGGTTCGAATCCAAGGGAAGAACTCTTGTTATGTTATGTTGAATTCTGCTCTCCTCCCCCGCCTTCAATTGGTTACAGGTGTTTGTTATCTCCTTGATTACTCATACCAGTTTGCAGCACATCCTCACATTACAATGAATGACAACAGTCTTCAAAGCTATGTGCTTTCTGTAGCCGAGTGGCAGAGTAAAGGCTTAGTGATCATATGGTCATGGGTTCGATTCCTGCCTCAGTCATTTCACATCATTGCTTGACTTTTGATTCCAATTATTCAGCTGTCATTGGACAGTCTTTGATTCCTCATAGTATAAAGCTCATTGTAACTCAGGTTCTCTGTGGCCATATGGTTAGTGTGTTAGGTGTTGTGCTATTTCAACAATTCATATATCAAAACGTGCAGCTTTTTTTGAACTTTATCGGCATTACTTTTCTCTTTTTAACTATTTATACTTTTTCAAATATTTAACTTTTTCTGATTTTTTTCAGCTTTATAATGTGTGTGTGTTGCGTCTAACGAGCAGAGCTAGAGTGGTGCTAGAGTGGAGAGCGGCAAATAAACATTCTAGAGTTTTTCTGGCTAAACTGTCAGCACGGCCACAAATTAAACTCTAGACAAATTATTTTATCCAGTTTTGTAGCCACACGTGTCTTCTGGCTAAAATTCTGGTCAAAAATGCAAAGAGACTTAGATAATAATTTAAAATATTTTTTAAATGCAGCCAGGGAGCTCTCTGCTCTCATTCAGCCCAATGCATTTTTTTCACATCAGCAGGAGAAGGAGCTCAACTTTGTAACTTGCTGTTAAGTGCTTTGTAATTCATTTTAATTCACCAAAAAATAGTCACAGGTCACAAAAAAGTCCTCTTCTTACTTGGTGTGGCTAATTTATACTAATTTCTTTTTATTTTAAGCATCATTGAAAAATCTCACATTCATCAAAGTCTCAACCTCTCTTCTCCACAACTCCACTGTAGTGTAGGGGTTAGGGTGGCTGCTTGCCAACCCTAAGGTCACTGGTTCGAATCCAAGGGAAGAATTCTTGTTATGTTATGTTGAATTCTGCTCTCCTCCCCCGCCTTCAATTGGTTACAGGTGTTTGTTATCTCCTTGATTACTTGTACCAGTTTGCAGCACATCATCACATTACAATGAATGACAACAGTCTTGAAAGCAGTGTGCTCTCTGTAGCCGAGTGGCAGAGTAAAGGCTTAGTGTTCATATGGTCATGGGTTCGATTCCTGCCTCAGTCATTTCACATCATTGCTTGACTTTTGATTCCAATTATTCAGCTGTCATTGGACAGTCTTTGATTCCTCATAGTATAAAGCTCATTGTAACTCAGGTTCTCTGTGGCCATATGGTTAGTGTGTTAGGTGTTGTGCTATTTCAACAATTCATATATCAAAAGCTTTTTTTGAACTTTATCGGCATTACTTTTCTCTTTTTAACTATTAATACTTTTTAAAATATTTAACTTTTTTTGCAAATTAAACTCTAGACAAATTATTTTCTCCAGTTTTGTAGCCACACTTGTCTTCTGGCTAAAATTCTGGTCAAAAATGCAAAGAGACTTAGATAATAATTTAAAATATTTTTTAAATGCAGCCAGGGAGCTCTCTGCTCTCATTCAGCCCAATGCTCAGAGTTCTCCACAACTCTGTCTGTAGTCCAGTTGGTAAGGTGGCCGCTTGCCAACCCCAAGGTCACTAGTTTGAATCCAGGCTGAGCAATCTTGTTATGTGATGTTGAATTCTGCTCCCCTCCCCCACCCTCAATTGGTTACAGGTGTTCGTTAAAGGGATAGTTCACCGTAGAATGATATTTCGCTCATTATCTACTCACCCTCATGTTGACTAAGGGCTGGAAGAATTTTCAGAGTCCTGAGACCTTACACCTTACCTACAATGGCAACATGCTTCTGTCTGTGCTCTCTGTGGCGAAGTGGCAGAGTAAAGGTTTATTGATCATGAGGTCATGGGTTCGATTCCTTACTTTTCTTTTTAAGCAGAAGCCAGTGATCCTCTTATCAAAGGTTTTCTTTGCCCCTCACATACTGTCTCTGTCTGTAGCCTAGTGGTTAGCTTGCTGAAGGTTGCTGGTTCAAATCTTGCCTCAACAACAATTATAGTGAATTATTTTCCCAGTCGTCCTCTGTTGACTTCTGATAACTTCAAAGTCTCAACCTCTCTTCTCCCGGACTCTAGTGTAGTGGTTAGGGTGGCTGCTTGCCAACCCCAAGGTCACCGGTTCAAATCCAGGTTGAGCACTCTTGTTATGAATTCTGCTCCCCTCCATCACCCTCAATTGGTTACAGGTGGTCGTTAAGAGACGCATTAATAGCTAGTGCCACAGTTTGTAACTTGCTGTTAAGTGCTTTTTAAATCATTTTAATTCACCAAAAAATAGTCACAGGTCACAAAAAAGTCCTCTTCTTTCTTGGTGTGGCTAATTTCTGCACTTTCCTTACCTTTTTTTTTAAGCAGGAGCCAGTGATCCTCTTATTAAAGGTTTTCTTTGCCCCTCACATGCTGTCTCTGCCTGTAGCCTAGTGGTTAGCTTGCTGAGCTGGAGACCTGAAGGTTACTGGTTCAAATCTTGCCTCAATAACAATTATAGTGAATTATTTTCCCAGTCGTCCTCTGTTGACTTCTGATAACTTGCTTCATGTTGAAACTGCTGCTCTCAGCCTGAAATTCACAGAAATTTTCATTCTAAGTCATTCAAGCTTGACTCTCAAGCTTTCTTGATGTTGACAGTGTTTCCAACAGAGACGCATTAATTGCTTCTGCCACCGTTTGCAGCACATCATCAAATTACAATGGCAACACACTTATGTCTGTGCTCTCTGTGGCGAAGTGGCAAAGTAAAGGTTTACTGATCATGAGGTCATTGGTTCGATTCCTGCCTCATTCATGTTGTACTTTCTGCTAGAGACTTCATTCAAATTCTGATTTGTAGACAAACTTCTAATGGCTCATTTATGATGCTTTTTTAAAGACCCACTCCCGTGAAAATCGTGTTTTTTGAGCTTTTCACATGTTCCTGTGGCATTTTTCTTGTGTTAGAGCACATATCAGCAGAAAAGGAAGTGCAAAATTGCATTTCTGGGTTTTTCTGCCTTCAAACTGCTGTGAACCAATGGCAGACTCAAACTGGCAGTTTCAGGGAGACTGGAGCTGACGTGTCACAGCTCCAGGGGAGGGCACTAGTGCTACAAGCTGCCGCCCCGTTCTTCATCTGGCTCAGAGGTGAAAGGCTTGGCAGCTCGGTGTAGCTGTCAAGGTATAATAGGTATAGCTCACCTGGTAGAGCAACTTGCACTGTAAGCAAGGACTATGCTCCAGTCTGGGATCGAATACCAGTGTAGAGTTTTACACTAAATGCGCTGAATCTGTAATTGTACAATGTCCAGCTGTCAGAAACCGGGGGGTGGGGTGCGAGGAGGTGGCTGGGCGGGTGCAAAACAGCGCAGTCTCCGCCCACCCCCCAGAGGTGAATTGCTAATGTGCATGGCTAATGAGCTGGTTTTAAAATGGCCGAAAAGGGTCACAGGAGCGGGACTTTAAGCATCATTGAAAAATCTCACATTCATCAAAGTCTCAACCTCTACTTCATCGTAAGTGTTGGAATGGCCTAGTGGATAAGGTTCCTGCCATCCAACCACAAGGTCACAGGTTCAAATCCCGCCTGAGCAGTCTTGTTAGTGTGTCAGCCACTTTGATCTTTAACCAATACCACTTGGTCTGGTCACATAATCAAACTTGATAATGCATATGCGCCCCCACCTATTCTCTTTACCTCTTTCAATCTTGGTTTGTTTTGTGTGTGCACTGTGGCCTAGAGACAGAGTGGAAGTCTATTGACCATGAGGTTGTGGGTTCGATTCCGACCTCAGTCAAACATTTGTATGGTGATCACTGCTTGCACTATTTGCTAATTCTGCAACAGCGTTCAGCTGCTTTCAGCAGTCACACCATTTCCATTCTTGGAAATGCTTTTTCTAGTTAGTGTGACTGCTGAAGCAGTCACACTATTGTTCTTCTGTTTGGCCATTTTCTTCCGCCTTTTTACGGTCTTCTTCTAGTCCTTCATACTTTGTGCTATTTCAACAATTCATATATCAAAACGTGCAGCCTCTTTTGAACTTTATCGGCATTACTTTTCTCTTTTTAACTATTTATACTTTTTCAAATATTTAACTTTTTCTGATTTTTTTCAGCTTTATAATGTGTGTGTATTGCGTCTAACGAGCAGAGCTAGAGTGTAGAGAGGCAAAAAAACATTCTAGAGTTTTTCTGGCTAAACTGTCAGCACGGCCACAAATTAAACTCTAGACAAATTATTTTCTCCAGTTTTGTAGCCACACTTGTCTTCTGGCTAAAATTCTGGTCAAAAATGCAAAGAGACTTAGATAATAATTTTAAATATTTTTTAAATGCAGCCAGGGAGCTCTCTGCTCTCATTCAGCTCAATGCATTTTTTTCACATCAGCAGGAGAAGGAGCTCAACTTTGTAACTTGCTGTTAAGTGCTTTTTAATTCATTTTAATTCAACAAAAAATAGTCACAGGTCACAAAAAAGTCCTCTTCTTACTTGGTGTGGCTAATTTATACTAATTTCTTTTTGTTTTAAGCATCATTGAAAAATCTCACATTCATCAGAGTCTCAACCTCTCTTCTTGACAACTCCACTGTAGTGTAGGGGGTAGGGTAACTGCTTGCCAACCCTAAGGTCACTGGTTCGAATCCAAGGGAAGAATTCTTGTTATGTTATGTTGAATTCTGCTCTCCTCCCCCGCCTTCAATTGGTTACAGGTGTTTGTTATCTCCTTGATTACTCGTACCAGTTTGCATGGTGTGGCTAATTTATACTAATTTCTTTTTGTTTTAATCATCATTGAAAAATCTCACATTCATCAAAGTCTCAACCTCTCTTCTTGACAACTCCACTGTAGTGTAGGGGGTAGGGTAACTGCTTGCCAACCCTAAGGTCACTGGTTCGAATCCAAGGGAAGAATTCTTGTTATGTTATGTTGAATTCTGCTCTCCTCCCCCGCCTTCAATTGGTTACAGGTGTTTGTTATCTCCTTGATTACTCATACCAGTTTGCAGCACATCATCACATTACAATGAATGACAACAGTCTTGAAAGCAGTGTGCTCTCTGTAGCCGAGTGGCAGAGTAAAGGCTTAGTGATCATATGGTCACGGGTTCGATTCCTGCCTCAGTCATTTCACATCATTGCTTGACTTTTGATTCCAATTATTCAGCTGTCATTGGACAGTCTTTGATTCCTCATAGTATAAAGCTCATTGTAACTCAGGTTCTCTGTGGCCATATGGTTAGTGTGTTAGGTGTTGTGCTATTTCAACAATTCATATATCAAAACGTGCAGCTTTTTTTGAACTTTATCGGCGTTACTTTTCTCTTTTTAACTATTTATACTTTTAAAAATATTAAACTTTTTCTGCAAATTAAACTCTAGACAAATTATTTTCTCCAGTTTTGTAGCCACACTTGTCTTCTGGCTAAAATTCTGGTCAAAAATGCAAAGAGACTTAGATAATAATTTAAAAAATTTTTTAATGCAGCCAGGGAGCTCTCTGCACATCATCACATTACAATGGCAACATGCTTATGTCTGTGCTCTCTGTGGTGAAGTGGCAGAGTAAAGGTTTAGCGATCATGAGGTTGTGGGTTCGATTACTGGTTCAAATCTTGCCTCATCAACAATTATAGTGAATTATTTTCCCAGTCGTCCTCTGTTGACTTCTGATAACTTGCTTCATGTTGAAACTGCTGCTCTCAGCCTGAAATTCACAGAAATTTTCATTCTAAGTCTTACTTGGTGTGGCTAATTTCTGCACTTTCCTTAACTTTTTTTTTAAGCAGGAGCCAGTGATCCTCTTATTAAAGGTTTTCTTTGCCACTCACAAACTGTCTCTGCCTGTAGCCTAGTGGTTAGCTTGCTGAGCTGGAGACCTGAAGGTTACTGGTTCAAATCTTGCCTCAATAACAATTATAGTGAATTATTTTCCCAGTCGTCCTCTGTTGACTTCTGATAACTTGCTTCATGTTGAAACTGCTGCTCTCAGCCTGAAATTCACAGAAATTTTCATTTTAAGTCTTACTTGGTGTGGCTAATTTCTGCACTTTCCTTACCTTTTTTTTTAAGCAGGAGCCAGTGATCCTCTTATTAAAGGTTTTCTTTGCCACTCACAAACTGTCTCTGCCTGTAGCCTAGTGGTTAGCTTGCTGAGCTGGAGACCTGAAGGTTACTGGTTCAAATCTTGCCTCAATAACAATTATAGTGAATTATTTTCCCAGTCGTCCTCTGTTGACTTCTGATAACTTGCTTCATGTTGAAACTGCTGCTCTCAGCCTGAAATTCACAGAAATTTTCATTTTAAGTCTTACTTGGTGTGGCTAATTTCTGCACTTTCCTTACCTTTTTTTTTAAGCAGGAGCCAGTGATCCTCTTATTAAAGGTTTTCTTTGCCACTCACAAACTGTCTCTGCCTGTAGCCTAGTGGTTAGCTTGCTGAGCTGGAGACCTGAAGGTTACTGGTTCAAATCTTGCCACAATAACAATTATTCACAGAAATTTTCATTCTAAGTCATTCAAGCTTGACTCTCAAGCTTTCTTGATGTCAGAGTGAGACAGAGTGCAGCTCATCAACAGACAACAGTCTCTGCAACTGTGTGTGCACTGTGGCCTAGAGGCAGAGTGGAAGTCTATTGACCATGAGGTTGTGGGTTCGAGTCCGACCTTGGTCAAACATTTGTATGGTGATCACTGCTTGCACTATTTGCTAATTCTGCAACAGCGTTCAGCTGCTGTCAGCAGTCACACCATTTCCATTCTTGGAAATGCCTTTTCTAGTTATTTTTCCACTTCCGGCCGACTTTCGGTTCGCTACTAGTCCTGCAACTCTTCGAGTTGCAGGCCAAATTATATATCAAAACGTGCGTCCTGATCGGGATCGGTGTGCTATTACTTTTCTCAACAGTTTACGAATTTTTCGCAACGTAAGTCGCGAAAAACTGCGCAAAATTTTGCATGTAAGTCAATGGGACGGGCGAAAAAAAAAGAGCGAAAAAGACCAATCATTGGAGTTTAACAAACGTCTACTGCTCAGGCATACTTTCACCTAGAGACTCCATTTAAACTTTAAACAGTAGACACAAGTCTTGTGTATTGTCGTATTACTCCACGTTTTGATAGGTCATATAGTTTTTGATCAATCCATGATCAATGACCATGATCATTTTTGGAGAAATTATGAGATTATAATGGGTGTGTATTGGACGGAATGTTCGTGTCAGAGTGCGTGACGTCATCGGTTAGAGTGGGAGAGATGCCAGAAAAACTCCAGATTTTTTCTCTATCCAAACTCCAAACGGCCACAATTTCCACTCTACACACATAATTTCGGCCACGGTTGTAGACGAGCTCATCCTTGATCTCTTAATCTGCTCAAAATATCAGAGAGACTTACAGAATTTAAACTCTGAGCCTCTAAGTGCGGCCACGTCTGTCTCTGCTCCTCATTGAGTCCAATACAAATATTTTCTGAGAGAAGCAGAACGGCCTGATGTTTTAAAACTGCCAGCGTCGCCAAAATATTTACTGTAGAAACACCAAATCGTACCGAAATTTTCAGTAAGTCCTTAGAGCAATGTGATCTGTGTTTTGTTCTGATAGGAGTTACCGTTTTCTCACCCTAAGCCTAAATGTGAGACCGGTGCAGAGGCAGAAAATGGCTCTTTTTCTCCACGTTTCTGTCTGTCTCAGCCTGCAGGGGCCCCTATCGCCGTGGTAACCTCTTTGATCCTCAGGCCAGAGCTCGTTAACTTCATAAACAATCCACCTGGCGCTCGTTTAAATGTTTATAAACACAGACACAACTAAATCAGACTGACACAGGATGCAGCTCATAGTCACACACACACACACAGACTCTAGAGCCAGCTTCATGTGATTACAGTCACACACACACACACACACACACACACACACACACACACACACACCATGTGATTACAGTCTCACACACACACACACAAACACACACACACACACACCATGTGATTACAGTCTCACACACACACACACACACACACACACACCATGTGATTACAGTCTCACACACACACACACACACACACACACACACACACACACACACACACACACACACACACACACACACACACACACACACACACACACACCATGTGATTACAGTCTCACACACACACACACACCATGTGATTACAGACACACACACACACACACACACACACCATGTGATTACAGACACACACACACACACACACACACACACCATGTGATTACAGTCACACACACACACACACACACACACACACACACACACACACACACACACACACACACACACACACACACACACACACACACACACACCATGTGATTACAGTCACACACACACACACACACCCTAATGTGGTTACAGCTCCTCCATATCAGTGCTTATAGAAAGATGATCATGTGTCTGTCTGATCAGCTCTGTCTTGACCTTAAGATCGTGGGTTTGATTCCCATGTTGACAGAGATGGCACAACCCGCAGTAGCTCCCGTGGCCCATTCAAAATTTCCTGAGAGGAAATTTTCTAGTCTTGTTTTTACTGGTGTGGAGTCTGGACTCCAGTAGGGATGGGCATTTCAAGCAAAAGTATTTGATAATCGTGGAGTACTAATCGATTGACTCTTCGACATCCCCCTCCAAACCCCTTGTGAATGATCTGATGTTTGATGTTTAGTTAGGTTGAACATTGGAATGAAGCAAAGGATGTCAGAGCATTTTATACAGATAATTTAAATAATATTTTAAAAATCTCTTTTTTTCTCTCTTTTCCCCTAGATGCACCAAGGAGCCAGCTGATTACTACCAATTGGAGGGTGGACATATCTTCATCTGCTACATACATACATACATCTGCTTTATCTGCCACATCAATTTTCTTTTGGCTATTTACTGTATTTCTTTTCCACAGTTCCAAAAGTATATGTATATTTTCTGTTCAATGGCATTCTTTAAAAATGTTGCACTGTTCAGAAATGTAGAGTCAGTCACATTTCCTTTGTCTGACCATATGCCAGGCCTGTTGGGGTTTTAATAGGCCTGTATAGCTCCCTACCTCAAACTGGGTTCAGTGCCTGATTAAAAGAAAATAAAGGTCGCTTTTGATAAATTACCCAGTCTGTGTTAATATGTGGTATAAAGGTTTGTGCACATATTGCAGTTTGCATATTTAAGTATTCATCCACAATATATTGAACATGTCATGTTTTTGTTTCCATATAATTTTCCATATATTAAATATATTCCACAATATATTGAACACATAGCCATACATATATTTCATGTATAATTTTACATATATTTAAAATATATTCTACCATATATTGAACATACATGTGACACTATATCTTTTCATATATTATCAATACATTTTATCATATAAATCTGAATACATTATGGTGGATATTTATAAATATAAAATTGAATATATTTTGGGATATATAAATCCATATATGTGACCTGATCCAGCAAAATGAGTCGCAGTGACCCAAATTTCAAAATTGAGATTTTGGTATCAATGGAAAGAGGAGAAAATAAGCTTTAAAATGATACCCTAGTCAAAGTCATACATTGGATAGTTTTTAAGATATGGCGATTTTAATGATGGTCTTCCACTCACTGCTTTCGATTGAAAACCTGAGAAAAATGCGTTCAAACTATTTAGAACGTCTCTGGTTTAAAGCCCTCCGTGAATCTGGCGTCTGTTCCTTACCATGTGATTACACGTACCTTGTAGAGGCACCGTTCAATGACCCTCGGAAAGCAGAATGTATCTATTCAGATGCTGTTTACAGCTCGTCTCTATCATAAACGGTTCAGAAGATATTTCATGTTTAGTAAAACATCTGCAAGCGTTAGCATGCTACGTTCGGTTTAGCATCGATGCTAACGCTCGGTTTAGCATCGCTGCTACCGCTCAGCTGAGCATCTGGCCCCGTACTACGTGATTTCACGTGGCTACCCTTGTTGTCATAAATGCACCATTCAAGGCCCCTCGGAAAGCGGAGAATCTGACGATTCAGATGCAGTTTACAGCTCGTCCCTATCAGGTTCAGAAGTTATTTAGCCTCATGTTGTGCTCCTCTCTAGAGGGTTAAAAGTTGTAAGTCAACTTTAATCGTCATTTACGTGCCTTTCCTCAATTATCTGGACTATGAAACTTTGGGAGATTGTTTTTGAATGTCATTTCTTTGAAATTAGCAAAAAAATTTTTTTTTGAGTTTTTATTGATTTTCCACGTTAT
This sequence comes from Trachurus japonicus, assembly GCF_045865225.1. Classification (NCBI taxonomy): domain Eukaryota; kingdom Metazoa; phylum Chordata; class Actinopteri; order Carangiformes; family Carangidae; genus Trachurus; species Trachurus japonicus. The sequence goes on from NC_140920.1 coordinate 31,363,764, forward strand.
CAGCTGATTATCTAAAAATAGAACGTTGCGACTTCCGACTCATTTCGCCAGAGCGGGTCACATATTATATATTCAGGTTTAGTATATTTCAATATATTGAAAGGGGCAGTTTTTTGTATATTTTGCAATATATTGCAATATATTACATCAATATATAATATGTTGTATAATATATGTGTCATCAATATATTTTTCCATATATTTCAATATATAATATATTGTATAATGTATGTGTCATCGATATATTTTTCCATATATTTACAATATATAATGGAAAATGTAAATGGAAGAATAATATATTACAATATATTACAATATATTTCAAGTAGTATATTGGTAAATATATTTTTTTATGTCGGAATGGTTGTATGTCTAAATAGTGGTATGTTGGAGTGGTGGGATGTCAGAATGACAGCATGTAACCATAATCAAGAATCTGATGAGTCTTGTCACTAATATTTGAACACTTGAAGGACAAAGTTCTGCTTTATGATGATGACTTTCAACACAAAAAATACTCAGAAAACAAACAAAAAAATTGATTGATAAACTTTTATGACAAACTGAAAAAAAGCCTGTTATACTGACCGACATCAACATTTATAATCTGACAGATCATCTTGACATTGTCTCTATAGTGCAAATGGTTTAAAGATTTGAATTGTGAATGGTATTATTTCTGTTGAGTTGCTTTGCTGCAGTGGAACAAGGCAACAATTCTCTGCTTGATCTCTTTGATCTGTAGCCCATAGATCGCAGCATTCAGAGCCGGAAGAACCACAACGCACTGAATGGCCACCATCTTTCTTTGGTTCGCAAGCTGAGGGAAACGGTGCAGTATAATAGCAATAAAACCTGAACCCAGCAGTAGGACATACACAGCCAGGTGTGTGGCACAGGTCTGCAGCGCTTTCCTGTTCAGTGCCTTGTTTTTACTGCGCAGACACACAACAGCAATCTTCAGGTAGGTGAGCGTGATACTGCCTATGGAGGAGCCCAGCAGCACTGCAGTGTAGCCGAGGCCGTAGATGTGGTTGATGAGGAGGCTCTCACAGGAGAGCTTGAACAACGAGGCATTGTCACAGAATGGGTTGGTTATGACCGACCTGCAGCGGGACAGGCGGATAGTGAGGCCCAACAGGATCGACACCAGCACCAGGATGGTTCCCCAGGCAGCAAGCGAGAGGTTCACCACCATCCTTTTGGTCATGATGGTGTTGTAACGCAGTGGACTGCAGATGGCCACGTAGCGGTCAAAGGCCATTATCATCAGTACAGTGTAGGAAGCACCTACATACATGTGACCCAAGAAGGCCTGAGTCACACAGCTGTTGTAGTGGATGTACCAATGTTCCGAGTGGGTAGAAAGTAACAGATTTCCAAGCAAACTAGGGATAATTACTGTGGCTCCGATCAAATCATTTATATTTAGGTTGCAGAGCAGTAGGTACATTGGCTGGTGAAGGCTCCTGTTGCTGAGGATCAGGATCACCAGGCAGATGTTGGATGTTATGGCGAAGGTGTAGATGAGGAGGATGAGGATGAAAGTGGGAAAGAAGAACTGGGAAGAGACCTTAAACCCCTCTATGAGCAGCATGTCATCTCTGATAGTCTGGTTTCCCATATCTGTGTACAACTGCATACATGCAATAGATTAGGAAAAGATGCAGCTGCAAACATCTGTGAGCCAGTGAAAAAAATACATGTACAAAGGCAAGGGTTATGGTTAGGGTTAGGGTTAGAGATGCATCCACCAGGTGTGATGGACCTACGGCACGATAAATACAATATATTTCCTATCAAACTTTATGACCCCAGTTATTTACATATGGTGAAATGGAGGTTTATGCTCCTGTAAGATAAGAGCTCCGCTCCACACATGCACTAAGTTTAGGCCTCAGAATCAAATAAAAGAGACAAGTTAAGAAACACTTGGATGATAATGAGTGAGATCAGAGGTTTACATAAGGACTTTCAACTTTTCCACATGACAAAAATCAATGATTTGATATAATAGGAGCAGACTTTAACCGTGTTACCAAGTACCGTGAATGAATATATAAAAATATAAATTAATTATAGTAACACAGAACCAAGTCACATTAACTCAAACACATTTTCCACTTTCTCACTGTGTGTGTGTGTGTATTGGCCAGAATAACCTTGTACAACCCTATACCACCCTCCACCCTAGACATCAGCCAACAGCTCACACTTTTATTTGGTGGCCATGAGCTGCAGCGTCACACGCTGACAGGTTAGCTGTTACTTGGTAACCACTGACTCAGCACCAACCATTCTCTCCATATCCCATGTCACAGTACTGGAGATCACAGAGCAACCCTAAAATAACAAAGATGATACTCTGCTTCATGAAAATATCATGATGTTATTTAGCAATGATACAGTATATTGTATGTTAGGGGTGGAACTAAACCAAACCTGAATAAGGTATTCGGAAAGGCACAAATAACATGTTTTTTAAGAATACTTATTTCGAACAAATACTTTAAAAAATATTTGTATTCGGGAACAAGAAAAGCATCATACCAAAAAGCTGCATTTCCTCATGAGACCACAGTGCATGCCTGGATGAGTGAGTAGGTGACGTACAGGAGTCGGGGGGACAACAACAGAGAAGGCTTGGCTGAGCGAAAAAAGACTTAACTGCATCACTATTTTAGATTTTTGTACCTTAACTGGGTTCCGGAGGCAGTTTATAACTTTGGGGACAGTTCTCCATCCGACACTCTGCTTTTCCGAAATCCCCCGACTCCAAAACACCACTGGACGGGTGGTGGTGGGGTTCATAATGTTCACAATGATATTTTATTAGTTGTTGGTTTAACCATGGATGAGGTAATGGCTGTTACGTTATTTTCTTTTCAATGACATTCCTTGTTACATGTTCATTGCTGGATTTATGGAAAAACATCAACCAATATTACATATCCTAATTATCATAGTGGATAATTAAAGAATACTTACACTATAACATGAATTATACCATAAGGGTAACACTTTCTATGAAGACTACCTCTATAGTGCATTATGAGCACATTCATAATGCATTATAATGCTCATCATAATCAGTCATAATGCACTATGACTACACTCATAAACACACATAAAGCTTTATGATGCACTATATCAACAGTTATAAATCTAGTTTATAATGATTTATAAATCCAAAGGCCTTACGAGTGCTCTTGACTGGTTATAAACTACAGACTGACTGATGGGGCTTATAATACATTATACCCCTCTATACACACACCTAACAATCAACTGTTATAAGGACTCATAGGATGCTATAATATTCCATGAAGGATCATAAGTTATCAATGTATGCTTTAAGTAAAGTGAAGTTTATATGGATGCATCTATAATGCAGCATACCTCATCATAATGTTTCATTGTTGGTGTTAAGTAAAGTGTAACACATGTGCATGCATTTAAAAGAATCTATGATGCACCCTAAGTCATTATGTCAGATACCAAAGTATAGATAATTACATTAAGATTTGTCTGCTTAGGAATATGACATTAAAGCCGGGTTTCAACTTCCTTGAAATGACAATAAATCATCCAGAGATGAATATCAAAGCTTTTGCACTCTATACATTGATCATGAGATTATGGTAAATCTGTAAAAGAAGTACAACAATTTATTCACAGTAACTTTTTTATTATCACCTTTTTCAACGATAACAATCATGGTCTAAATACAAGTTATGTATTAATTGGAATATGAAAATAACTGCATAAAAAACTTAGGCTAACTGGCATTTTATGTTCAACCTAAAAAGTTGGAGGTCAAATGTGAATATAGAATAATAGCCTAAACCAACAGTTGGTCTAATCTCTCATCAGAGGAGGCTGGACAGAAGATGGTTTCCTGGTTTCATCATCATCACAGCTCCATACATGATGTCCTTCTTCTGTTGGCACCGGTCACTTAGCTTTCAGTGTGGCTCCTTAGAATTACAGTAAAACACAAAAACTTAAGTTTAAACATGAATGGAGAGGCGCATGACTGTCAGCAGTAAATGACAACCCCCCACCTATATATTGTGCATCAGTACAGTATGATACCAGCAAGATAACAAGTTGATGGATAAACATGGGGAGTTTGCAGTATAAAATATATATAGACCGATCCTACCGGTTCATTGTTCTGGTCATTAGATGCTAAACCGTATTTATCCCGGTCCGGTGCAAGCCTGAGACCAGAGCTACGGTTAGCATGGCTAACATGGAGCTAACACGAAGCTAACGGCTAGCTAGCCGTGTAGTGAATCAGTTATTCACGTTGACAAGTCTTATGTTCTTCGGTCAAAACACACATGAGAACACGCGGAAGAGCAATCAGTGCTATTCTGGAATATACAACAAGTTGAATATGATTAAGACATATTTAGAAAAATAAATGTACTCACCGAATCGAGATATCAGCTCCTCCGGTCATAGCATCGTCGGACGAGTTGTTTCAGACCGGAAGTCTACGTCCGGTTTGCGTAAAAGGAGCGGGAGGTTCTCTCGTTTCCATTTCCCTCTGTTTACAACTCGTCCGACGATGCTAACGACCGGAGGAGCTGATATCTCGATTCGGTGAGTACATTTATTTTTCTAAACGTGAATAACTGATTCACTACACGGCTAGCTAGCCGTTAGCTTCGTGTTAGCTCCATGTTAGCCATGCTAACCGTAGCTCTGGTCTCAGGCTTGCACCGGACCGGGATAAATACGGTTTAGCATCTAATGACCAGAGCAATGAACCGGTAGGATCGGTCTATATATATTTTATACTGCAAACTCCCCATGTTTATCCATCAACTTGTTATCTTGCTGGTATCATACTGTACTGATGCACAATATATAGGTGGGGGGTTGTCATTTACTGCTGACAGTCATGCGCCTCTCCATTCATGTTTAAACTTAAGTTTTTGTGTTTTACTGTAATTCTAAGGAGCCACACTGAAAGCTAAGTGACCGGTGCCAACAGAAGAAGGACATCATGTATGGAGCTGTGATGATGATGAAACCAGGAAACCATCTCCTGTCCAGCCTCCTCTGATGAGAGATTAGACCAACTGTTGGTTTAGGCTATTATTCTATATTCACATTTGACCTCCAACTTTTTAGGTTGAACATAAAATGGCAGTTAGCCTAAGTTTTTTATGCAGTTATTTTCATATTCCAATTAATACATAACTTGTATTTAGACCATGATTGTTATCGTTGAAAAAGGTGATAATAAAAAAGTTACTGTGAATAAATTGTTGTACTTCTTTTACAGATTTACCATAATCTCATGATCAATGTATAGAGTGCAAAAGCTTTGATATTCATCTCTGGATGATTTATTGTTATTTCAAGGAAGTTGAAACCCGGCTTTAATGTCATATTCCTAAGCAGACAAATCTTAATGTAATTATCTATACTTTGGTATCTGACATAATGACTTAGGGTGCATCATAGATTCTTTTAAATGCATGCACATGTGTTACACTTTACTTAACACCAACAATGAAACATTATGATGAGGTATGCTGCATTATAGATGCATCCATATACACAAAAAAAAATGGTCTGATGGAAAACCGAACTTTGCACTTTTTCTAAAGGAACTATTTCAATATGGCACCGACATCAAGGGACTGAAGTTACAAAAAGCAGCGAAAACCAATCTTATTTTGGACAAGTATTTATCTCTATGATAACATAATTTCTTTTTTGCAATTGATACACATATTATCTTTCTTCTTTTTTCTTTTGCTTACCTGGCACAACAGTATTGTTATGTACAGTTCTGTGAATAAAGTCTAAAAAAAAAAAAAAAAAAAAAAAAAAAAAAAAATTATAGATGCATCCATATAAACTTCACTTTACTTAAAGCATACATTGATAACTTATGATCCTTCATGGAATATTATAGCATCCTATGAGTCCTTATAACAGTTGATTGTTAGGTGTGTGTATAGAGGGGTATAATGTATTATAAGCCCCATCAGTCAGTCTGTAGTTTATAACCAGTCAAGAGCACTCGTAAGGCCTTTGGATTTATAAATCATTATAAACTAGATTTATAACTGTTGATATAGTGCATCATAAAGCTTTATGTGTGTTTATGAGTGTAGTCATAGTGCATTATGACTGATTATGATGAGCATTATAATGCATTATGAATGCGCTCATAATGCACTATAGAGGTAGTCTTCATAGAAAGTGTTACCATTATAAGTGTAACGCAAAAAAAAAAGGATTTTTACGCCTATTTTGAATTTTAATCAAATACAAATACAAATACAAATATTTTTGCCCCTCAACAAATACAAATACAGATAAAAATACCTGCTGCTTTGCACACCCCTAGACCGTTGATACATAGGGGGAGCATACATCAGTCCGACTGCCCAAAAGTCCGACGGCTCATTTCTCCGACTACTCATTCTACAGTGTTAAGGTTAGGTTTAGGGTAAGGTTAAGGGTTAGGGCTACTTAAGTCGGAGAAGTGGGAGGTCGGACTAATGGACGCAAAAATAAAGAAATGTATGGTCGGAGAAATGGGTAGTCGGACAGACGCCATGCGCCCGATACATAGCACTATCATCCTCATCCTCATCCTCACCACCGCCACCATCATCATCATCATCATCATCATCATAATCATCATGGGTGTTTGCTGGAGATCAATGCGTGAAAGAGACACATAGCAAGTGAAAGGTTTCATAAATAAATGTAAATTTGTAAGTCACCTGATACTTTAATGAGTTTGCATGTGGTGTAAATACACACACACACACACACACACACACATACATACTGTACTGTACATAATACTGAACATGAAAACTAACTGTCTGCATCTAAAACCACACATTAAACCTAAAATGCCATTAAAAGTGAAGATCCCCAAATGTCCCTGCATTTTAGGAAGGTTTTTGGTCCTCAGTATGTTGCATCAACAAGTACACACACGCACATAACCATTTCATGTTGTTGAAAAATAAACCACTGTTTATGACACCCAGAGGGACCAGTAATAAAAATATTTTCAGATGTAATCATTTTTTCTGAGTTGTCCATTCTTTCCCCCTCAGAAAATGAATCAGAAGAATAAAACTTTAAAACCACAGCAATATTCAGTCTTGAAGCCTCTTCTATGGTCACAGGTGCAAAACAGAGAGAGAGAAAAAAACACACAAGGTGTCTGAGAAATGCAGATGAGTTTTATGTGTGATGACAGAGGAGGATGAAACATGAGGAAAAATTGTTTTAAAAATATCAGCAATTCACACACAAACCTAATGTCATTGAAACAATCACAAAGCAAAGATGATTACTGGACTATAATCAAGAGGGGCCAACCACCATTCCAACATCCCACCAGTCTCACGGCCGCTAATTCTAAATGGGAACGCTTATTTCTCTAAATGGCAACACTTATTTTTCTATCAAATGCTCCTCACAAATATTTAAACGCTTAAAGGACAAAGTTCTGCTTCATGATGATGGCTTTCAACACAAAAAATACACATAAAGCAAAAAAATTGATTGATAAACTTTTATGACCAACTGAAAAAAGCCTGTTATACTGACCGACATCAATATTTACAATTTGACAGATCTTTGTGACATTGTCTCTACAGTGCAAATGATTATAGATTTCATTTCTGTTGAATTACTTTGTGGCAGTGGAACAAGGCAACAATTCTCTGCTTGATCTCTTTGATCTGCAGCCCATAGATCACAGCATTCAGAGCCGGAAGAACCACAACGCACTGAATGGTCACCATCTTTCTTTGGTTCGCAAGCTCAGGGAAACGGTGCAGGATAATAACAATAAAACCCGAACCCAGCAGTAGGACATACACAGTCAGGTGTGTGGCACAGGTCTGCAGCGCTTTCCTGTTCAGTGCCTTGTTTTTACTGGCCAGACACACAGCAGCAATCTTCAGGTAGGTGAGCGTGATACTGCCTATGGAGGAGCCCAGCAGCACCACGGTGTAGCCGAGGCCGTAGATCTGGTTGATGAGGAGGCTCTCACAGGAGAGCTTGAACAACGAGGCATTGTCACAGAATGGGTTGGTTATGACCGACCTGCAGCGGGACAGGCGGATAGTGAGGCCCAACAGGATCGACACCAGCACCAGGATGGTTCCCCAGGCAGCAAGCGAGAGGTTCACCACCATCCTTTTGGTCATGATGGTGTTGTAATGCAGTGGACTGCAGATGGCCATGTAGCGGTCAAAGGCCATGATCATCAGTACAGTGTGGGAAGCACCTACATACATGTGACTCAAGAAAGCCTGAGTCACACAGCTGTTGTAGTGGATGTACAGATGTTCCGAGTGGGTAGAAAGTAACAGATCTCCTAGCAAACTAGGGATAATTACTGTGGCTCCGATCAAATCATTTATACTCAGGTTGCAGAGGAGCAGGTACATTGGCTGGTGGAGGCTCCTGTTGCTGAGGATCAGGACCACCAGGCAGACATTGGATGTTATGGCGAAGGTGTAGATGAGGAGGATGAGGATGAAGATGGGAAAGAAGAACTGGGAAGAGACCTTTAACCCCTCTATGAGCAGCATGTCATCTCTGATAGTCTGGTTGACCATATCTGTGTACAACTGCATACATGCAATAGATTATGAAAAGATGCAGCTGCAAACATCTGTGAGCCAGTGAAAAAAATACATGTACAAAGACAAGGGTTATGGTTAGGGTTAGGGTTAGAGATGCATCCACCAGGTGTGCGGGACCTACGAGACAATTAATTCAATATAGTTCCTTTCAAACTGTAAGACCCCAGTTATTTACATAATGGTGAAATACAGGCTTATGCTCCTGTAAGATAAAAGCTCCACTCCACACATGCACTAAGTTTAGGCCTCAGAGTCAAATAAAACAGACAAGTTAAGTAACACTTGGATGAAAATGAGTGAGAGCAGAAGTTTACATAAGGACTTTCAACTTTTCCACATGATAAAAATCAATGATTTGATTTAATGGGAGCAGACTTTATTTAACCTGAGTACCGTGTGAAATGATCGGGTTAGGAGAAAATAAATAAAACAAAGTATAGTTACACAGAACAATGTCATATTAACTCAAACACATATTTCATTTTCCAATGGTGTGTGTGTGTGTATATTGGCCAGAATAACCTTGTGCAACCCTCTACCACCCTCCACCCTAGACATCAGCCAACAGCTCGCACTTTTATCTGGTGGCCATGAGCTGCAGCGTCACACTGTTTGCTGTTACGATACTTGGTAACCACTGACTCAGCATCAATCATCCTCTCCATATCCCCTGTCACGGTACTGGAGATCACAGAGCCCATTAGTTACACACACACAGTGTAATCCCCAATATTTCTAGTTCAACCATGTTGAGCTGTACAGTCTGAATGAGTTTGTAGTTTGTTGTAGTTCCTTATTTTCACCAGCAGGGTGTGTATTCATCACACTCAAGCGCCACTCACACTCTTAGTTCCTTTGTTTTTCCCTGCTCATTCTTTCTTCCTGCACCGATGCCGATGAGCGCAGACACACCACAGCAAAGGGAGCACGTTAATGTTAATAACTAGATAAAAAGTGAAAGTTTGAGTTATTGATTCCGGAAGGTATCTGCACCTGTGAGGAGATTTTTGGGTTGCCGGACATTACCGTGTTATTGTTTTTTTGTCGAGAGAAAACTCCAGTGAGTAGTAATCATTAGCATTTAGCATAGCTGGCGGCTGTCGACCACGGCTAATTACTCACTCATTTCATGAATATATCATTATTTTGTGTTGTTATGCTTCTGATACAATGTTTAAAACCAACCAGAGGTGTAAGAGTGTGTGTTGAAGTTGAGAATGTGGTCAATTTTGTATATGTGTGGAAAATATTTGTGCTAATCAAACTATTGCTATATGACTTGTGCTATTGCCAGTGTCGGGCACGTTACTTTAAAAAAGTAATTAGTTATATTTTCTAGTTACTCTCCCCAAACAGTAACTGAGTTAGTGACGGAGTTACTACATGATAAAAGTAATTAACTAGAAAAAGCATTTCCAAAAATGGAAATGGTGTGAATGCTGAAAGCCATTGCTGAACAATGCTGAATTAGCAGAATAAATTGACAAAGACATGCGGAATGGCATACAAGAAACATGTCCAAGGAAGGAAATGAACCCACAACCTTCAGTACATCAGCCCACTGATCTAACCACTACACCATAGTTACATTCAATAGAGCTCCGGACCCCACGTGACCTCCAGCATTCGAGCGGCCACTTTGGCAGGAAACTGGCCAGCTTGGAAGCATTGATTGTAAGCGCCGAAGCCGTCTGAGTTCACATGATCTCACTTTAATTCCAACACATTGGACTTAATATAAAAAAAACTAAATGGATTAAATATTACCGACCCTTATAATGCCCCTGGGGTGCTTTTCAAAAGTATTTTCGCCGAACAGGACGTCCTAGACCTGCAGTATCCGGACACAGCTACCTGATCAACTACTCTACAAGCATACAAAAGCCGGCTTTATGCTCTTTGTGCTCCACAAAATGACACAAGCAGGAAAGACGGTGACAAAAAGAAAAGAAAGAGGCAAACACATATAAGCTGTGAGTCTCCTTCGCCTCCAGCCTGTCCAAGCTGACCCAGAGCTGGTCGCAGCGCGCCGGTCGCAGCGCGCCGGTCGCAGCGCACCGCCGCATCCGCCGCGGGCTGATCAGCACCGGGGAGAGCTCCCGGCCGGCACCCCGATAGCACCCCGGACAGCTACGAGCTAACGTTAGCCATGCTACACTGCATTAACTGGGATGATACAACACTTAACCTTCTAGTGAGGATACAGCAGGTTTCTGCTGGTAGATTCCACAGCTGGACGTTCATCACAAAGCCAGACTGCGTTCATGTGTAACCCTCCAGGCTTTTGTATGCTTTTAGAGCAGCGCGATGCAAAGTTGATCAGGTAGCCTAACTTAGCTGTGTCCGCATACTGCAGGTCTGGGACGGCCGCCGGCGGCCGGAGATACTTTTGAAAAGCACCCCGGGGGCATTATAAGGGACGGTAATATTTAATCTATTTAGTTTTTATATATATTAAAGCAGAAGTAAGTGATATATTTGTGTTAATATAAGTCTTAAATAGTTATATCTTCCGACAGCAATCACTTACATAGAGTGTTTGGACCGAAACACGGGTCTGTCAGTCCCTCTGCTCTGCTCTGAGCCCAGGAGAAAACATTTATCGTATCCTACAGTTTTTATCCAATGAGGAGAGAGAACGGCATGCAGGGCTGTGTGTGCAGCCAAGGAACGCCGTGAATGTGGCGACGTAGGGACGAGGACTGTTATGGTGCGTTCAAGGAAACTCGTAGACTCGTGTTTTTCCGTCCTGTGAAGTTGTATCAGTTCGATCTGGTACGAGTTCACGGGTCGGAAGTTACGAGTGGCCGTTATAGTGACTTTCACAGGTAAAACAGGTCGGAGAAACACGAGTGGGTTGCCTGGAACGCTACAAAGTCGTAAGTTGTGACTTGAAGCTGTAATTTACGATTTCAAAAGCCTGCCTCGAACGCAGCATTAGCGAAAATGACCGGATCGATTACTTCTGCTTTAAGTCCAATGTGTTGGAATTAAAGTGAGATCATGTGAACAGACGGCTTAAAATCTTCCATTTTACTGCCAAAATGTTATGCAGCTGTTCTCCTGGTCCACCGATCCACGTCTGCCCTCCTCCCGCACTTCATATACAGTCACATTGTTTACGTTACGTTGTGTGTTTTAATTAATCCTGTTTAACACACACAGTGTGATCGCAGTACCGACAGAGTGACAGGCAGACTCATTGCCAATGTGCAGAGGGATGAAATGACAGCTGTTACTCCCCACAGTGACTCCCGACACTTAAACCTAGTTGCTTCTATACTGAAAAACCCTGACATGTCAAGCTTTAGGGTGTGTTAGAGGACTAATTTATCCGTCTAACCCACAGTCTATGGTCTAACCATCATAACTATGACACCTGAAACGGTAAACACAGCTGATCGATCGAAAAAAATTAAGCTGGAGTGAATTTTTTCTGTCACTGAAAACGGCTGGTTCTTGAACGTAACTCGGTCAAAGTAAGACGTATCCTCAATATGTTTTGCAGTTCTTTTAGGTCATACTACATGCTGACAAAGTTAGACATGTAAAACATGTATGGGCTCGGAGAAAATCGCTTTGTTACTCTCGTTCCGCACCCGGCTCTCCCCTGTATCTACTCTACGAAAATCTTCAGATTCCAGCCAAAATGGCGTCGCTGTCAGTTTCGGGGCTGCGTGACGTCAGCGTGACGTCAGCTCCCGGAGCTCTATGAGAGAAGAGTAAAAGAAATCCCACTGACTTCTGAAGAGAGGTTGAGACTTTGATGAATGTGAGATTTTTCAATGATGCTTAAAAAAAAGAAAGAAAAGAGTATAAGGGTTGGGGTCTCTAGCAGAAACTATGACACGCTGAGTTTTTCTGCCTTCAAATTGCTGTGAACCAATGGTAGACGCAAACTGGCAGTTTCAGGGAGACTGGAGCTGGACTGGAGGCAGGAATCGAACCTATGACCTCATGATCAATAAACCTTTACTCTGCCACTTCGCCACAGAGCACACACATAAGCATGTTGTCATTGATTGTAATGTGATGATGTGCTGCAAACACTAGGAATGAATGAGTCTCTTAACGAACACCTCACACCCCGCTTGCTGACAGCTGGACATTGTACAATTACAGATTCAGCGCGTTTAGCATAAAACTCTACACTGGGATTCGATCCTAGACCAGAACATAGGCCTTGGTTACAGTGCAAGCTGCTCTACCAGGTGAGCTATACCTGTTGTACCTTGACAGCTACACCGAGCTACCAAGCCTTTCACCTCTGAGCCAGATGCAGAGCGGGGCGGGAGCTTGTAGCACTAGTGCCCTCCCCTGGAGCTGTGACACGTCAGCTCCAGTCTCCCTGAAACTGCCAGTTTGCGTCTGCCATTGGTTCACAGCAGTTTGAAGGCAGAACAACTCAGAAATGCAATTTTGCACTTCCTTTTCTGCTGATATGTGCTCTAACACAAGAAAAATGCCACAGGAACATGTGAAAAGCACGAAAAACATGATTTTCATGGGAGCAGGCCTTTAAAGTTCAAAGTGGCTGACACACTAATAAGACTGCTCAGGTGGGATTTGAACCAGTGACCTTGTGGTTGGAAGGCATGAACCTTATCCACTGGGCTATTCCAATACTCATGGTGAAGTGGAGGTTGAGACTTTGATGAATGTGAGATTTTTCAATGATGCATTAAAAAAAGAGAAATGAGCCACAACAAGTAAGTAGAGGACTTTTTTGTGAAAATAGCTCAAGCAGCGATCGCCATACAAATGGTTGACCAAGGTAGGAATCGAACCCACAATCTCATGGTCACTAGACTTTGACTTTGCCTCTAGGCCACAGTGTACACATAGTTGTAAAGACTGTTGTCTGTTGATGAGCTGCTCACTCTGAAGTTAACGAGCCCAAAGCTGCACCTGTTGGATACACACTGTGTCAACACCAAGAAAGCTTGAGAGTCAAGCTTGAATGACTTAGAATGAAAATTTCTGTGAATTTCAGGCTGAGAGCAGCAGTTTCAACATGAAGCAAGTTATCAGAAGTCAACAGAGGACGACTGGGAAAATAATTCACTATAATTGTTGTTGAGGCAAGATTTGAACCAGCAACCTTCAGGTCTCCAGACGCAACACACACCCATTATAAAGCTGAAAAAAATCAGAAAAAGTTAAATATTTTAAAAAGTATAAATAGTTAAAAAGAGAAAAGTAATGCCGATAAAGTTCAAAAAAAGCTGCACGTTTTGATATATGAATTGTTGAAATAGCACAAAGTATGAAGGACTAGAAGAAGACCGTAAAAAGGCGGAAGAAAATGGCCGAACAGAAGAACAATAGTGTGAATGCTGAAAGTAAAAGTAACTATTGCTTTACTAAAAAAAAAGCACACAGATATACTCTCTAACCCAGTGTCGACGCCAGGGAGGTGGTGCTGTAGCTCCCCCTATAAAAGCCTTAGCACCCACCCAGCACCCTCAAGAAATGTCTGTGATTTTTTATATTTAGTGTGAATGCTTCTGTTCGGCCATTTTCTTCCGCCTTTTTACGGTCTTCTTCTAGTCCTTCATACTTTGTGCTATTTCAACAATTCATATATCAAAACGTGCAGCTTTTTTTGAACTTTATCGGCATTACTTTTCTCTGTTTAACTATTTATACTTTTTAAAATATTTAACTTTTTCTGATTTTTTTCAGCTTTATAATGGGTGTGTGTTGCGTCTGGATACCTGAAGGTTGCTGGTTCAAATCTTGCCTCAACAACAATTATAGTGAATTATTTTGACTTCTGATAACTTGCTTCATGTTGAAACTGCTGCTCTCAGCCTGAAATTCACAGAAATTTTAATTGTAAGTCATTCAAGCTTGACTCTCAAGCTTTCTTGGTGTTGACACAGTGTGTATCCAACAGGTGCAGCTTTGGGCTCGTTAACTTCAGAGTGAGACAGAGTGCAGCTCATTAACAGACAACAGTCTTTACAACTATGTGTACACTGTGGCCTAGAGGCAAAGTCAAAGTCTAGTGACCATGAGATTGTGGGTTCAATTCCTACCTTGGTCAACCATTTGTATGGTGATCACTGCTTGCACTATTTTCACAAAAAAGTCCTCTACTTACTTGTTGTGGCTCATTTCTCTTTTTTTTAAAGCATCTTGCTTCTTGCTTGGTGTGGCTAATTTCTGTACTTTCCTTACTTTTTTTTTAAGCATCATTGAAAAATCTCACATTCATCAAAGTCTCAACCTCTCTTCTCCTCAACTCCTCTGTAGTGTAGGGGGTAGGGTGGCCGTTTGTCAACCCCAAGGTCACTGGTTGGAATCCAAGGGAAGAACTCTTGTTATGTTATGTTGAATTCTGCTCTCCTCCACCGCCTTCAATTGGTTACAGGTGTTTGTTATCTCCTTGATTACTCATACCAGTTTGCAGCACATCATCACATTACAATGAATGACAACAGTCTTGAAAGCAGTGTGCTCTCTGTAGCCGAGTGGCAGAGTAAAGGCTTAATGATCATAAGGTCATGGGTTCGATTCCTGCTGCAGTCATTTCACATCATTGCTTGATTTTGATTCCAATTATTTAGCTGTCATTGGACAGTCTTTGATTCCTCATAGTATAAAGCTCACTGTAACTCAGGTTCTCTGTGGCCATATGGTTAGTGTGTTAGGTTACCACTCATGAATTTGTGGGTTCAATTCCTTCCATGGGCATGTTTCTTGTTTGCCATTCCGCATGTCTTTGTCAGTTTATTCTGCTAATTCAGCATGGTTCAGCAATGGCTTTCAGCATTCACACCATTTCCATTTTTGGAAATGCTTTTTCTAGTTATATTTTAATTTCCTGTTTGAATAATATTTTTCATGTTGTTTAAAAATGTGAACTAAATAATATTTAAGCAATATATCACGACAGGCCGTGGTATATGCTCATTATACCACGGCTAAGGGGCTTTCTTCGACCCGATGCGGAGCGGAGGAACGAAAACCCCCTTAGAGTGGTTTACCAATTTTGGCAATATGAAAGAGGAACACGCAATCAATGTCATGTAGTTTTTATTCAACCAGAAATTATTATCTAATAAAATAGCCCCACTGTGGAAAAAATAGTCCCACCTCTCTGGACGTTAGCTCTGCATGTTACCATTGTTAACCCTTCCCGGAGGTGAAAGTTAACCTTGAACACGTGAATTCAACTACTTCAGTCTATTTGTTAACGCCGTAAAAACACTGTGTCTGTCTTTTGCTGCCGACTGCAACAGTACATTGTCATGGATACATGACAACAAACTCCCATTCAAGACTGTGAAGGTGTAGACACACCACTCGTTGTCACAGAGCCCCAGGAACAAGAAAATCAAGATAAAGATCAAGACAAAGGATGAAGACGAAGGAGAATCACTGGTGGTGGTTACCATTGAGGATGCTAACGTTAAGGTTTGTGCTGCAGGTGATTTTAGCAACCATCCTCAAGAGGGCCCAAGACAGCCAGTCATTCTGAAATACCCCACATTCGGACTGTCTACCCTGATCAAGGCCTTCTCTGAACTCGGCGTCCCGCTCTCCGAACAGAAGACCTCAGGGCCGGTTACTTCAATTGAGTTCCTTGGCATTACTCTGGACTCAATGTCCTTCCAAGCATCTCTCCCCTCAGAGAAAATCCAACGTATTTCTCTGCTCCTGTCGAACTACCTTCTGGCAGAAAGGTGTACCAAACACCAACTTTTGGCACTTCTCGGCCACCTCAATTACGCAATACGCATAATTTCTCAAGTAAAGTCTTTCCTCTCCAACCCTCTGGTTAGAGCCGCAGTGGCCCCCTCCCTCCACGACAGAGTCGTGCTGGACGACTCGTGTGAGATGGAAATGCGCATGTGGCAACATTTCTTGACCACCTGGAATGGTATCTCATTCTTTTACGATGACTTCCTCACTCATCCCGAGGACATACAGCTCTACACCGACGCAGCGCCCTTCATCGGCTTTGGCGGCTACTACGGAGGTAGATGGTTTTCTTCCGCCTGTCCAATCAAGGGCCAGTAAGGGTCATGCGTGCTGACCATTCAACCAAAGGTATATTCCTGTGGCCAAGTAGCCAGGACACATTATCAATTGGAGGCATAGTGACAAGACCGTCAACTGTCACATCTCTCCCCCTCTTTTCACAAGCTCGCCCTCATGCTCCACGCAGGCTGCCACACATTAGGAATCCATGGACCCACCACCAGTGTCAGCTGACATCAAGATGTCACTGGAGACTGGAAACCAGACTGAAATTTGTCCAAGACCTCATGCTTCTCCAAAAACACAGCGGGTTGCTCTGCTAAAGCTTTTTCTCGTAGTTTCAATATGTAAGGCAGTTTAGAAATCGGCCTGTAGTTGTTAGGCCGTAATGGATCAAGACAGGGCTTTTTGAGTGTGAGTTCCACAGTAGCATGTTTAAAAAAGCTAGGAACCACACCTGTAGAAAGCGAGGAATTAATTATCTCCATGATACAGGGGCCAGTTGAGTTGAAGACTTTTTTAAGCAGCGCAGTAGGGAGAACATCAGTAGGGCATGAGGTGGGTTTTATTTTGTCAGTAGAGCAGTGACATCCTGTAGTGTCACAGGTTTAAAAGAAGACCAAATATGAGGTGGAGGCCGATCAGAGACAGCATTTAGGGCAAATGGATGGAGAGATGCTAGACCTTATGACTTTTATCTTATTTTCAACAAAGTAATGAAGGAAGTCATTTCTGTCTGTTTTAGAAAACACAGGGACGTGGGGGGTAGTGGGAGAAACAATAGTTGATAGTATGAAACAAGATTCTGGGATTGTTCTTATTTGAAGATATCAACTTATTACTTATATTGAGTTCTGGCAGTTCTCAACAGTTCTCTCATTTCATTGAAGGAGGCCCTGAGTTCTCTTAGGTGAAGCCTGTGCACCTCAAGATGAGTAGATTTCCATAAGCGCTCTACCAGTGGCGTCATTTGGGTATGGCGGTGTATGGCACTCGCCATACCTTGACTTTGGTAGAAAATGTTCGGAGTACTGGCACATAACCTCTGGCGTACCGGGACTTTTTACGGCGTACCGGGACGGTGTACTGTGTCCTGTTGTATCTCTCTGACCGACTCGCGATAGTGTGGCCTCTTTCTCACTGAACACCATGCTGTCGCTCTTGCTCCTCTCTCCTCCTCTCTCTCTGTCTCTCGCTGAGGGGCGGGGCTGCCTCGCGCCGTGCGCTGTGTCTGTGAAAGCGCGTGTACGAGTGCACGCCGCTGCATCATAGGTGTAACTCATATGACTGTATAACTCCATGTGCTGTAGACGTGAATGTGGAGCGACTAAAACCTTCGTGAGTTATAAAGCCACCAACATGACTTCCCAGTGGTGCCTGCTAACAACTTAGTTTACCACTTATTCCACATGCATAAATATGAGTCATATTTCAGTGCTTGTTTGGCTAACACTAGCTACTTAGACAGTAAAATGAAAGCTCTTATTTGAGAAACACTGAAGCTGCTGCAGTCATCTTGTTAAGAACAGGCTAATGACAGCTGTCTGTGGAGTGTGGAGGCTGTTTATCTTGTCACAAATCATAAAAACTTCTAATTGAGACAAACAAGTCCCAAGCAAGCCCATCTCTAACATTAGGCTACCTGAATGTAGTGAAACACAGCAGCAACAGGAGGAATCACTCATTCAATTTAGTTGTTGTGAAAATTTTAATTTGTTCCCAGATTAAATTTATTCTGATTTTGCTGTTAAACTTTGCTGTTCTTACTGTAGAAACATGTAGGGGAGACTGGGGACAGTTGCAACAAGGGACGGTTGCAACAAGCCTTATTTCTCCAATCAGAAACATGCTAGAGTGATGACACTCACACTGCACATTCACAGTTAGACCCTCTACCCACCAATAATAGAAAATACATATTCAGCATCTGCTCCTGCTTGTACTGAGACAAAGTTGTTTTAAGGGTATGAAAGTAGCTTTTTTCTTGAGCTGTATTTTTGTCATACTGTCCTGACCTTTTATATGAATGAATCCAAACCTACCTAGTTTGAATCACTGTTTTGTTGACTATCAAATGACATGGTTAGCATGTGTCAGTGTCATTGTGTCTAGCTAGTACATGATGTTTTGTCATGACTGACAGGGTGGGGACGGTTGCAACAACTGCCATTTGAATATGGAAGCACTATGCAAATGCAAATGTATAAAATGAAACATTTTTAGCTTAAAATAGGCACAATATATCTATTTTTTTCCTCATGATGAACAGAACAGCCAATTATATTAAACCACGAGAGACTAAGATTTCAAAATAATTCTCCAGATAACTTCCTATAATGAAATATGCAATTTGTAGTTGTATCTTATTCTATGGGACAGACGTAGCCACATATATTTTCCTTTGAAAATTAGAGAAAAGTAAATTTATTTGATGTCATACAGTGAATAAATCATCCAAAAATAGAGTACATGTTTATAAAAGTTTCTTGTATTGCAAATAGTTCCGTTCTTCTTGTCTCACACTGAGCTATTGAGTTGTATTACCACTGTTAACCTCTGCACATTGACTCAAGGCCTATGTTCCACGCAAAACAAAACTCCAACTGTTCTCTGATAAATATTACTAAATAACTAAATAATACTATAGTATTATTGTAAGACAATGCATATTTTAGGAATACTTTTTCCTTATTGAGACAAAAATCAAAAGTTAATTAGTGAAATTTAATGTATGTTTAATATGTTGCAACTGTCCCTTATCCGTGTTGCAACTGTCCCCACGTTTGGGGTCAGTTGCAACGTCTGGATTCTTCCATTCAAATGAATATTGTGATTGATGTGTCATATGTAACCATCTTTAAATGGTATGACTAATTGGCTGACAAATGTATGTTTATTCTATAAAAGTTTGGTGAGCCTAGTCCAAATAGTCTCTGAGTAACTGAGAAAAATGTAAAAAGTGTTGCAACTGTCCCCAGTCTCCCCTACTGTAGATTAGCAGTGAATAAACTCATGTTGGCAATAATTTGTTGACACAAAAGAAATGGCAAGGATACAGACACCTTTTACGGAGTGGATAAACTTCAAATAGCCTATTCATTTGTCTTCAGAGATTATTTACAAATGGATTTTAACAAGAAAATACTTGTTAATACTTCCCACGCATCCTCGAAAACCTGGAAAATGGTTATCCAGTCATGGAAAACACATGGAAATTGAGAAAAAGTGTCAAAGGTCCTGGAAAAGCTTGAGTTGTCCTGGGAAATTATTTATCACACTGTTACATCAACTACCAGAGCTCTGTTTGACTTTTTCAGACCCCACTAATGATTTATTTTCAAAAGATAAATAAGTTTGATTGTGAACCCTTGTGTGGGGTATTGTGAGTATCATCCAGTCCATAGCATTGATAGTGATAATTCAGAAAGCTTCGTGATTTTGCTCTCAAATCACACCAGATTGCTGCAATTCAATTTACAATGCGCACAAATCTTCGGACCCCCCCATGACGGGTTGGTCCTTGCCATACCTTGTCTAAAACTGAAATGACGCCACTGCGCTCTACATTGCGTACTTTCTTCTAAAGCTCTGGATAGAGTCGTGAATCCAAGGACTGTGCTTTTTCTAGGAGACAAAGTTGGACTTCACAGGTGCCACCTAATCTAAAATGCCTAAACAATAACTGTACAAGGACTGTTTAAGAACCTCTGGATCATCACATCCTGACAATAAATGAGGGTCAAATGAAGTAGAAAACCTCTCGACAATATCTTGAGTAATGATCCACCTTCGGGGGTCTCCAGGAGACCACATAGATTCATTTAATTGTCGTGTTTCTGCCATTCAATAGAAATATAATCATTAGGAAGTTGGGAACATGAAATACGATAAGATTAATTAAATGATTGTCAAGAGAAGACAATTTAAAATACTCAAGTAATAAATAATGCAGTCATTTTGCATTCATCATCAGTATTTGTGGATATGAATTTATGATGTTTGGTTGGTATTAATAAGGTTTCTTCAATATGCATTATGGGAAATGTAGGATCTGACACACAGTGAAGACTAGGGTTGGAGCGGTTTATGAAAACCGTCCGAACCGAACAGTTCGGCTGTCTCGGTTCGGTTCGCATGTGTCCCGTTAAGTTCATAGTCATGCACTGCCTTGGATGGTCTTATCCATGTGCGCTGCTCCTTTTTCTCCTACTAACGAGGTCAAGCAAGTACACTCCAGAGCAGAAGGTGGTGGTACTGCGCCTAAAGCTGGATGCCACCACCAGTAAAGAAGAAGAAGAAGCAAAGCAGTGTATCAGTCGGTGACGCCGGTCCATTGTGAAAAAATTTGTGAGCACGGTGAGTGAAAAGAGTCAGAGCTAGAAGATGCGCCAGCAGCGCTGTATAGGTCTGCTGTATGGGACTGTGTGTTTGTGTGATGATCGCGATCGCGACCAATTAGCGATGTAGCACATTTAGCTCTATTAGCGCTCCAGCGCGACTTGTGCAGCAGGAGGAGGAGGAGGGGCTGACTGACAGAGAGGAGAGGCGGTGAAATGTTGTTTTTTCGGTGAGAGCCTAAACCAGACTGTGGCAGGACACCTATGCCTCTGCAGCCTATGGAGACTATGCTTCACTTTATGTTGTTCGTAACTTTAAAAGGCCTATCCAAGATTCTTTATTTGTCACATGCATAGTTAAAGTGTACACTTACATGTGGTTTATATATTTCAGTGAATAACTAATTGTTCTTAGCATTTGTTAAATATAACTTTCTTTGCCCAATAACAAAAGCCTGTTGGAACTAGCAATGTCTCCTTTCTTGCAGTGCCAGAATCTCACCTCCTTTTAACCTCAGACTGTCACAATGACGTATCAAATGTGAGACTGCCTCATTCTTTCAGTTTTAAGACATATTTGATTTTCCCAACCATCAGCGTATACCGAACCGAACCGAAAACTGGGGCCACAAAACCGTGAACTGAACCGAACCATGGATTTTGTGAACCGTTCCACCCCTAATGAAGACTGAGTTAAAGGCTTAAACAGGCTGCACACACATAGTTAATATGAACAGCTGAGATGGATCAGTGATGAAAATACATCCATGAAGCTTTTAACACTTTACAATGATGTAGACAGTCATTGTTCAAACATAAAGAATTTTAATAACTCAAAAAGCAATACACAAAGAAAATCAAGTTTGTACTTAATTTACAGCTGTGTACGGTGGCCCTGAAAGGTCAAGCACAAACACAATCAGTAAACATCTGCATCAGTTTCATTTTGACATCATCATGGAGACCAAGCAGAGAGAATTTGCAGTGAACATCATCACCACCCTCATCACGAAACACTTAAACCTGTACATACAGTATGTTGTTTCTCTGAAGCCCCTCCTAATGTGAAGGCACTAACAAACAAACAAAAGTTTCTTCTACTCTTAACTTACTCTTAACTTACTCTTAAACTACTTTTACATTATTATAGTCAATTTAATGACTCAATATTTAGTCCTGTTTGTTTTTGTGGTTAGGAAGGAACTCTAATATCTCAGTGTTATAAATCATGTTAGTTTCAGAATAAAACAATGTATAGTCAAGGAGATGATCTGCAAATGGGATATTTTTCTACATTGGTTCAATGAGTTTTGAAGTTAAAACATGAAACATATGAATACATATGGCTTTCATCACTTATTTATCAACCCTCCCACCTCTATTGTGTACAGATGAGTTTTGTGTTTTGTTTGGTTGCAGTGCTTTAACTTTTCAGGACTACCGTACTTCAGTGCCACTATACTTCAGTGAAAAACAGACAGTTATGTTACCAGAGAGAGACGAACAGTTATGATGTAGTGGCAGTGATTATTGCTCAACTTGAAACACAATGGCTGTAATTATTATATGTAATATTTGTTTCAGTTAACGTCCACTTTGTTCTTGTGGAGAACAGCTGTGAGTCTCTGTTTGATCTCTTTGATCTGCAGCCCATAGATCACAGAGTTCAGAGCTGTTATGGCCGCAAGACCCAGTACCCCCACTATCTTGTGGTCTGACAGCTTAGGGAAACGGTGCAGAATGATGATGATGAAGGCCGACACCAGCAGTATGATGTACACAGTCAGGTGTGTGGTACAGGTCTGCAGCGCTTTCCTGTTCAGTGCCTTGTTTTTACTGCGCAGACACACAGCAGCGATCTTCAGGTAGGTGAGTGTGATGCTGCCGATGGAGGAGCCAAAGAGCACCACAGTGTCGCCGAGGCCGTAGATCTGGTTGATGAGGACACTTTCACAAGACAGTTTGGAGATGGAGGGGTTGTCACAGTAAAGGTTGGATATAAAGGACCTGCAGCGAGACAGGCGGAGGCTGAGGCCCAACAGTATGGACACCAGCACTGTGGTAGTTCCCCAGGCAGCGAGTGACAGGTTCAGCACCATCCTGTTGGTCATGAATGCAATGTAACGGAGCGGGCTGCAGATGGCCACATAGCGGTCAAAGGCCATGATCATAAGCACAGTGTGGGAGGTGCTGGCATGGAGGTGAACACAGAAGGCCTGAATCACACAGCTAATGTAGTGGATGTACCGCTCTGAGTGGACAAATAACAGATCTCTGAGGAAGTGAGGGATAATATTTGTGGCACCAAATGCATCATTAATGCTCATATTGCAGAGGAGCAGGTACATGGGCTGGTGGAGGGTCCTGCTGCTGAGGATCAGGACCACCAGGCCCAGGTTGAACACCATGATGATGATGTACATGAATAAGAGGAGGATGAAGGCAGGGCTGGAGAACTGAGAGGTTACCTTTAACCCCTCCAGCATTAAGACATCTGTAATGAAAGTCTGATTCTCCATCATGAACCTGTGACAGCTCAGAGAAAAGCAGCTAAACACAGTGAAACGCAGTAAAAAGGGTTCATGTGAACCCACACACTCAGTTATGTCTCAACTAGTAAGTCATTAGTCATTAGAGCAACATTTACAGTCACTGCCCTTCTGGTTTGGCACACATGTAAAGACACATGCACACACACTTTCTGCGGACACATTGCTGTTCATCTCCGGTGCATCAGGACATCACACACACACATGGCCAATCTAACCACAATCGGCTAAGTATCTGGCTCACTATCTCAGTCAGTGTTCAGTGACGATACTGAGCCTCTTCATGTGTGTGTCGGGGTAGGTGTCAGATTCGAGAAACACATTTATCCTGCTGTCATCTCGCTGTTGACAAACACACACACACACACACAATCACACACTGCCCTCCACCCTGGACCAAACTGAGATAGCTCACACTTTTATATTGTGCCTTGGTGGACGTGAGCTGGAGCGTCACACACTCACAGGTCAGCTGTTGCTTGGTGACCGTTGATACGTAGCATTATCATCCTCATCCTTGTCACCATCATCATCATCATCATCATCATCATCATCATGGGTGTCTGCTGCAGATCAATGCATGAACGAGACACAGAGCAAGTGAAAGGTTTTATAAATAAATATAAATATGTAAGTCACCTCATACTGTAATGACTTTGCATGTGGTGTAACCCCCCCCCACACACACACACACACACACACACACACACCCTTCTATCTTTGTCAGGACACTTGTTGACAAAGTGGATTCCCAGGCCCATAATACTGAACATGAAAACTAACTGGCTGCATCTAAAACCACACATTAATCCTAAAATGCCTTTAAAAGTGATGATCCCCATATGTCCCTGCATTTTAGGAAAGTTTTTGGTCCTCACTATATTGCACACATGCACATAACCCTTTCATGTTGTTGAACAATAAACCATTGTTTGTGACACTCAATGTTTCAGCATTGATTAATTTCTCAAAGGTCTATGGAAGCCCAGAGGGACCAGTAATAAAAATATTTTCAGGGATGTAATCATTTTTTTCTGAGTTGTCCATTCTTTCCCCCTCAGAAAATGAATCAGAAGAATAAAACTACAGAGATATTCAGTCTTGAAGCCTCCTATAATGTCACAGGTGCAAAACAGAACAAAAAACAAAAACACAGGAGAGTGTCTGAGAAATGCAGATGAGTTTTAATGTGTGAAGACAGAGGAGGGTGACCCACCAGTCTGGCATAGGCCTCTAATTGTCTAAATGGCAACACTTAATTTTCTATCAAATGTCCCAACATTCCGACCATTCTTGCCTCCTATGGTCACAATGACGGTATTTTTTCTTTTTTTAAAACATCCTGCCTTTCTGACAATTCCTTTAATAGCGTATTTTTTCTCCAAAAGATTTTGTACTGCTTGGGCTTAGGCAATGATGAAAGGAGTTGGTTAAGTTTAATAAAAATAAAAAAAGACCAGGTAGAGGCTAGACAGGCCAGATAGATAGAGAGTCCAGATAAGTAGGAGGGAGTCACCTGTTGAGTAACGCACATTTCCTTATATTGAAAGACTTGTCGGAATGGTGGGATGATGCATGTCAGAATAGCGGTATGTCTAAATGGTGGGATGTCAGAATGACAGCATGTAACCATCATCAAGAATCTGATGAGTCTCCTGACAAATGTTTGAACACTTGAAGGACAAAGTTCTGCTTTATGATGATGGCTTTCAACACAAAAAATACACAGAAAGCAAAAAAACGATTGATAAACTTTTATGACGAACTGAAAAAAGCCTGTTATATTGACCGATATCAATACTTACAATCTGACAGATCATCTTGACATCATCTCTACAGTGCAAAGGATTTAAAGATCTGAATTGTTAATTGCTTCATTTCTGTTGAATTGCTTTGCTCCAGTGGAACAAGGCAACAATTCTCTGCTTGATCTCTTTGATCTGCAGCCCATAGATCACAGCATTCAGAGCCGGGAGAACCACAACGCACTGAATGGCCACCATCTTTCTTTGGTTCGCAAGCAGAGGAAAACGGTGCAGGATAATAACAATAAAACCCGAACCCAGCAGTAGGACATACACAGCCAGGTGTGTGGCACAGGTCTGCAGCGCTTTCCTGTTCAGTGCCTTGTTTTTACTGCCCAGACAAACAGCAGCAATCTTCAGGTAGGTGAGCGTGATACTGCCCATGGAGGAGCCCAGCAGCACTGCAGTGTAGCCGAGGCCATAGATCTGGTTGATGAGGAGGCTCTCACAGGAGAGCTTGAACAAGGAGGCGTTGTCACAGAATGGGTGGGATATGACTGACCTGCAGCGGGACAGGCGGATGGTGAGGCCCAGCAGGATGGACACCAGCACCAGGATGGTTCCCCAGGCAGCAAGAGAGAGGTTCACCACCATCCTTCTGGTCATGATGGTGCTGTAACGCAGTGGACTGCAGAAGGCCATGTAGCGGTCAAAGGCCATGATCATCAGTACAGTGTGGGAAGCACCTATATACATGTGACTCAAGAAGGCCTGAGTCACACAGCTGTTGTAGTGGATGTACCGATGTTCCGAGTGGGTAGAAAGTAACAGATTTCCAAGCAAACTAGGGATAATTAATGTGGCTCCGATCAAATCATTTATATTCAGGTTGCAGAGCAGTAAGTACATTGGCTGTTGAAGGCTCCTGTTGCTGAGGATCAGGACCACCAGGCAGACATTGGATGTTATGGCGAAGGTGTAGATGAGGAGGATGAGGATGAAGGTGGGAAAGAAGAACTGGGAAGAGACCTTTAACCCCTCTATGAGCAGCATGTCATCTCTGACAGTCTGGTTTCCTATATCTGTGTATAAGTGCATACATGCAATAGATTAGGAAAAGATGCAGCTGCAAACATCTGTGAGCCAGTGAAAAAGATACATAAAGACAAGGGTTATGGTTAGGGTTAGGGTTAGAGATGGATCCACCAGGTGTGACGGACCTACGCAACACTAAATACAATATAGTTCCTCTCAAACTGTATGACCCCAGTTATTTACATATGATGAAATACAGGTTTATGCTCCTGTAAGATTAAGAGCTCTGCTCCACACATGCACTAAGTTTAGACATCAGAGTCAAATAAAAGAGACAAGTCAAGAAACACTTTACATAAGGACTTTCAACTTTTCCACATGATAAAAATCAATGATTTGATATAATGGGAGCAGACTTTAACCTGAGTACCGTGTGAAATGATTGGGTTAGGGGAAAATAAATAAAATAAAGTAATAAAATAAACACATTTTCCACTTTCCAATGTTGTGTTAGTGTGTGTGTGTGTGTGTGTGTGTATATTGGCCAGAATAACCTTGTGCAACCCTATACCACCCTCCACCCTAGACATCAGCCAACAGCTCACACTTTTATTTGGTGGCCATGAGCTGCAGCGTCACACGCTGACAAGTTATCTGTTACTTGGTAACCACTGACTGAGCACCAACCATCCTCTCCATTTCCCCTGTCACGGTACTGGAGATCACAGAGCAACCCTAAAATAAGATGATAGCAGATGATACTCTGCTTAATGAAAATATCATGATGTTATTTAGCAATGATACAGTATATTGTATGTTAGGGGTGGAGCCGAACCCAAATACGGTATTCGGAAAGGCACAAATAACGTGTTTTTTTTCGAATACTTATTTCAAACAAATACTTTATAAAATATTTGTAATCGGGAACAAGAAAGGCAAGACAAGGCAAGGCAAAGCAAGGAAATTGTATTTGTATATCCCATTTTTACAAACAGTTTGTCTCAAAGGGCTTTACATGGCATCACAACAACATCCTCTGCCCTTAGACCCTCACATCGACTGAGGAAAAACTCCATAGAAAACCCCTTTAACAGGGAAAAATTGGAGAAACCTCAGCAACAGAGGAGGGATCATTAGCGCCGACATGGATTAGAATCTTACTGTATTTAACTTTACGTTTACATGCCAGCAGCCTCAGATTAGCCTCAACGTCGCCTGCTCTGGCCCCTTTATGCTTGCTGGAGTCTCTACCTTCACGTTCCGTAAAACAGAGCTGCCAATGAGTAATGCCGGCTTCACAGCGGGGCTGCAAGCAACAGAGCCGGTATGTTGAGTTACGTTCTCAGTGGGTGTGTCGCTGCGTGGGGAAAAGCGGTTGGAGACGTGAAGGGGTTAGTGGGGCAACACAGGCTTATTGTGTCTATGTTTCCCGCGTGCTGTCACCCAGCGGCTAGTTCTCGGCTGCATGGGAGCTGGGGGGGAACTGCTAGCAGTGGCTAGGCTAAGTGGCTCCGCACCGGCTAAGCTGGACTGTGAAGCTACTGTATTATT
This sequence comes from Trachurus japonicus, assembly GCF_045865225.1. Taxonomy (NCBI): domain Eukaryota; kingdom Metazoa; phylum Chordata; class Actinopteri; order Carangiformes; family Carangidae; genus Trachurus; species Trachurus japonicus. The sequence goes on from NC_140920.1 coordinate 31,391,618, forward strand.
TCTAACTATGTAGAAATAATACATGTTAGCGTAATTACTGGACACTTCCTGTTACTACCGCGGGGCGCTATGAGTAAGGTGGGAAGTTTATACATCAGACTGTTCAGGGCAGAGCCATCATCATGTCCAGCATGTTATTTTGTGTGTGTTTTTTTTTTTTTTGTTACATTAAACTGTAATATAAGGTGGAGGCTTAAAAATAAGCCCATTGTGGCTTTTTGCCTCTCCCTGCACTGTCCTATTGTTACCTATCATGTTTTATGTTGTATTCTTTTAACTTTGTGCAACAAAAACAAACAAACAGCAAGTTAGAAGTGGCTCCGATCAAGTTATGTGGGCGAGAGCTGTTCGAAGTTGGATGGCGAGCTCTGAAACAGTCGCCAAAGTTCATCGAGGCCTAGCAGCCACATCCTATGACCTACACACCTGCAGTAGGGCTGACCCAAAAAAATTGAAGCTTCGAAGCTTCGTTCGTTGCCATGGTAATCGATGATGAAGTACGTGATCGATTGTTTTGTTTTTTCTTCCTTTTTTCCTTTTTGACACCGGTTCTCATCGGCAATTGCTACATTAAAATGAGTAGGCTACTTGGCATCCTGGAAACCTGCCTGATTTTGGAGATATGCAGCGTTTGTTTGCCATTACTTTCATTATTTCCGCTACGCACAGAATGCACAGAATTCCAAGAACTAACCCTAACCCTAAAAAGAAAACACAAAATAACATGCTGGATGACAACCACGCTGATTACAGCTTGTGCTCTGCAGGTGTGTAGGTCAAAGGGCGTTGCTGCTATGGCTGCCGCCATTTCTGATGCCTCGCCATACATAGACGAGCTGCTCTATCTCCCACATACTTCATCCGAACTGATCCAAAATGTATTTACATGATCAGAGGCTCGCCCTCTACGCCTCCATTTGATCATACGCAAGCTCGTGTAACAGATGTGCACTCACTCACCCATAAAGGACGTGCTAACCAGACTGCCAATCGCTCATTGAGCTGTTGGCAAAATGGTTAGCATCGTCGAATTCAGGGTTCGAACCCCACCTAGGGCCCCACCTATAGGGCAGGCCGTGGACCGCCCCTTAATGCGCCTGCCTGCGCCTGGTTGCAAACGAGGGGTTTGAACAGCGTGCCGGGGAGAGCGGGGACTGGGGGGGTTGTGGGAGCGGGAGCGTGCCTATGTTCCCTCAGCCCTATGTTCCCTCAGCCCTATGTTCCCTCAGCACTATGTTCCCTCTGGACTCTCTCTACCTATCTGGACTCTACCTATCTGGCCTGTCTAGCCTCTACCTGGTCTTTTTACTAAACTTAACCAACTCCTTTCTTCATTGCCTAAACCCAACCAATGGTGGGACCAAAGGGCTGTGGGAATAGGGCCTAATTTTCAGTGACAACAAAAGTTAGAAATGAGGGAACATAGGGCTGAGGGAACATAGGGCCTAATTTTCAGTGACGACAAAAGTTAGAAATGAGGGAACATAGGGCTGAGGGAACATAGGGCTGTGGGAACATAGGGATGACCCCGTGGGGGCGTGAGGCCGGGGTGCGTGGTGCAAGGGCCTGTCACAGCCTCTTGTGGCTTTAATTTGTTTTTATTCTGTATGTTCAACATCCTGGTGGACGGGTGCTGGTGGGGTTCATAATGTTCACAATGATATTTTATAAGTTGTTGGTTTAACCATGGATGAGGTAATGCCTGTTACTGTATGTTATTTTCTTTTCAATAACATTCTTTGTTACATGTTCATTGCTGGATTTATGGAGAACAAAGGAAATGGCGTGCTCGACTCTAATGTAAGAATAAAACTGGGTGCCGGCTCAAAAATCAAAACACTGAAAAAACTGAAATAGCAGCACTCACAAAGTAAACTTGAAATATTTATTTAACGCACAGCAGTGCCTGACGGACGCGTTTCAGCCCTTGGCTTTCTTCAGCGTATGATTGCTGAATGGGTGTGACCCATATACATAACCTCTCGGACCTCCCTCGAAAACACCAGCCGATAATCAATCAATCAAACACTTAGTCAACAAATAATCATCATCACATGACACAGAAGATTATGCTACAAGTGGCCAATAGGTATTTGAAAACCTACACCATACTTAATAAGATGGCCACACTACATAAAGTCACATATTGGATCAATATCACGTGGTGAACAATACAAGATCAAATATGTCAGATCTAATGCATCGCATAGTAAACACTAAGTGTCAAACATCTTGGAATAATACTTAGATAAGAATAATAGGTTAAAAACGGTATACAAATATTAAAAAGAAACGAAAAAAATGGGAAATACATGTAAATCCACCAAGGCAAGGCAAGGCAAGGCAAGGCAAGGCAAGGCAAGGCAAGGCAAGGCAAGGCAATTTTATTTGTATAGCCCGTTTTTACAAACAGTTTGTCTCAAAGGGCTTTACATGGCATCGTAGCAACATCCTCTGTCCTTAGACCCTCACATCGACTGAGGAAAAACTCCGTGGAAAACCCTTTTAACAGGGAAAAATCGGAGAAACCTCAGGGTGAGCAACAGAGGAGGGATCCCTCACCCAGGACGGACAGACGTGCAATAGATGTTGTTACAGACAAGAAAACAGTTTACAGTTTGTCACAGAATGTGTGGAATATGGAAGTGTTAGCAGGAGTTGATGAAGGCAGTCTCTGGTGAGGGGGGGAGCTGGCCAGCTCGATGGGAGGACTGGGTGGTAGACTGGTCCATGGGAAGGGAGGGGAGGCCGGTCTAGCAGCAGGGGAAAGGGTGGGAGGGGGGGCGATGCAGGCGGCGGCTGGTGCAGAGAGATGGAGCTCCGGTGGATCTGTGGAAACACAGAGAGAGTGCGAGACACCAAGGCCAAACTACAAAGTACAGCAGAAAATGACAGTTCAAAAATATACTGAGGAGTGGAGAGGAGAGGAGGGGAGAAGAGGAGAAAGGAGAGAGGGAAAATGGTTCAGATACCTGAACCAGCCCTAACTAAAAGCCCTGTCATAAAGGAAGGTCTTAAGTCTAGACTTAAATGTAGTTAGAGTGTCTGCCTCTTTGACCCATGGAGAGAGCTGGTTCCACAGTAAAGGAGCCCGGTAACTGAAGGCTCTACCTCCCAGTCTGTTTTTAGAGATACTGGGAGTCACTAACAGACCTGCGTTCTGGGAGCGGAGTGCTCTGGTAGGACAGTAAGGAATGATTAGTTCTTTCAGATAGGTTGGAGCTTTATCATTAAGAGCCTTATAAGTCAGCAGAAGGATTTTGAAGTCTATTCTAAATCCTACAGGAAGCCAGTGGAGAGAAGCTAAGGTGGGAGAGATGTGCTCTCTCTTCCTAACTCCTGTCAAAACCCTTGCTGCGGCATTCTGGACCAGCTGGAGACTCTTTAGAGAGTTTTTCGGACATCCTGACAGGAGAGAGTTGCAGTAGTCTAGCCTAGAAGTGATAAATGCATGCACTAGTTTCTCAGCATCACTCTGGGAGAGGATATTCCTAATCTTAGTGATACTACGCAGATGGAAGAAGGCGGTCCTAGTCACGTGTTTTATGTGGGAGCTAAAGGAAAGGTCCTGGTCAAAAATGACTCCAAGGTTCCTCGCGGTTGTACTCGGGGTCAGAGTGATGCCATCTAGTGTAGCGATCTGATTAGAGAAAGTGTCCCTGAGATGTTTAGGTCCAAACACAATGACCTCAGTTTTATCTGGATTCAGTAGCAAGAAGTTAGAGGACATCCAGGATTTAATGTCTTTCAGACAGTCTTGCAGATTGATGAGGCGGCTTCTGTCATCTGGCTCCATGGACAAGTAGAGTTGCGTATCATCCGCATAACAGTGAAAATTGATTGAATGCTTCCGGATGATGCTACCTAATGGGAGCATGTAAAGAATGAAGAGGATTGGCCCTAAGACTGAACCCTGCGGTACACCATACGTAACTCTGCTATACTCTGAATGGTCGTTATTAACATTAACAAATTGAAACCTGTCAGATAAGTATGATTTAAACCATTTCAGGGCAGTTCCTTTAATCCCTATTTCATGATCTAGTCTCTGCAGCAGGATACTGTGGTCGATGGTGTCGAATGCAGCACTGAGGTCCAAAAGTACAAGAACAGAGACGAGACCTCTGTCTGAAGCTATAAGAAGATCATTAGAGACTTTGACAAGTGCTGTTTCAGTGCTATGGTGTTCTCTGAATCCAGATTGGAAAGCTTCAAAGAGCTCGTTGCTGTGCAGATGTTCATGTAGCTGCTCCAGGACAATCTTCTCAAGGATCTTAGAGATGTAAGGAAGGTTGGATATAGGCCGATAGTTGGCTAGGACATCTGGGTCAAGAGAAGGTTTTTTAAGTAAAGGGTTAATGACAGCCACCTTGAAGGCCTGTGGCACGTAGCCTGTGGCTAAGGAAAGATTGATTTGGTTCAGAAAAGAAATGTTAATTAAGGGGAAGACATCCTTAAGTAGTCTTGTCGGAACTGGATCCAGCAGACATGTGGCTGACTTGGAAGAAGTAATTGCAGAAGTTAAGTCTGACAGGTCGATGGGAGAGAAGCTGTCCAAGTGTGAACCAGAGTCCTCTAAACAGGGATCCTTAGTGGTGACCCATGAAAAACTATCTGACACTCAAAATCAGGCAGATGAAGCTGCATACTCGCATTGTTCAACACCTGCATGCAGACAAACAAAACCACATACAAACAATGCTCAATGCGTGTACGCAGACCTGTTCGCTGGTCATAGAACATCCACATAATTAGTTACAATATTCACAAAATTCATAAATACCTAGAAAAATCTACACAACATTCATAAGAAACAGGACAAAGACAGCTCTTCATTTAAGCCTCTGGGAAATTCAGTCTGTAAGTGATGTATCCAGTAAGCTTCTCTCTGTAGAAGTTTCTTCTCTCTGTCCCCTCCTCTCGGGGATGGTCTAACTGTCTCTATCCCCATAAACCGTAGGCTGGCCGGCCTGATTTTGAGTGTCAGATAGTTTTTCATGGGTCACCACTAAGGACCCCTGTTTAGAGGACTCTGGTGGATTTACATGTATTTCCCATTTTTTTCGATTTTTTTCGTTTCTTTTTAATATTTGTATACCGTTTTTAACCTATTATTCTTATCTAAGTATTATTCCAAGATGTTTGACACTTAGTGTTTACTATGCGATGCATTAGATCTGACATATTTGATCTTGTATTGTTCACCACGTGATATTGATCCAATATGTGACTTTATGTAGTGTGGCCATCTTATTAAGTATGGTGTAGGTTTTCAAATACCTATTGGCCACTTGTAGCATAATCTTCTGTGTCATGTGATGATGATTATTTGTTGACTAAGTGTTTGATTGATTGATTATCGGCTGGTGTTTTCGAGGGAGGTCCGAGAGGTTATATATATGGGTCACACCCATTCAGCAATCATACGCTGAAGAAAGCCAAGGGCTGAAACGCGTCCGTCAGGCACTGCTGTGCGTTAAATAAATATTTCAAGTTTACTTTGTGAGTGCTTGTTCAGTTTTTTCAGTGTTTTGATTTTTGAGCCGGCACCCAGTTTTATTCTTACATTAGAGTCGAGCACGCCATTTCCTTTGTTCTCTGATTTGTTTGGGGCGGTGCTCCTCTTTACGCACAGCAGTATGTCCTTTGAAGAGATTGACAAATGCACTGAAGCCAGGGCCTCCACCTTCATGTTCTCTGACTCGGACAGTGAGAGGATACTGTTCCCTCAGAGTACGACCCTGGACATCTTGCATTCATCGGATGCACTATCCCAACGTCTAGAACACTTGAAAAAGAAAGAGACTCGCTACATGCTGCATGGCTCGACATTGTCCCAGTACTGGAGAAACAAAAGAATCCCAAGGGGACTGAGAATAAATAAGGCACCTACATTGGGCAGTCATGACCCCGCTTTCTGCAAAAAATGGTGCGAAGTCCTGAACAAATGCTCATTGGACTTAATACTACTGGTGATCGAGCACACGCAGGAGGAGTTGTCCAAGACCCAAGCGGAGATCTCGGGGCTGGAGTTGGAGCTGCAATCCACATTGAACTCGAAACAGATGAAGGAGTTGAATGATCATTGTTCCTCACTAATTGAATCATATCAGAAAGAACTGTCTGAGGTCAAACTCAAGAAGTACCGACGCGACACGCTGGACTACAAAAACAACCAGGTGTACCCCTGGCTGTCCGGGCGCACGGAGAGAGCGCACGGAGCGCGCAGGAGATTTGACCAGTTCTCGAGTGGGCGATCCACAGATGAATCGGGGAACGAGACCACAGCCACGTCCAGTCAGCCTCGTTTTTTAGAGGCCACGAGACGGACCATTCGCACCAGGGGGGCGGCAAGAAGAGACCAACACGACGGGGCGGCAGGAGGCCGGAGGCAGGAGGATATCTATCTATCTATCTATCTATCTGTCTGTCTGTCTGTCTGTCTGTCTATCTATCTCTCTCTTTCTCTCTCTCTGTGTCACCCTCTCTATTTGTCTCTCTCTTTTGTTCTCTCTGGGTCTGTCTGTCTGTCTGAAATGATATTATTCAATACTATATACTTCTAAATAATAATAATTATAATCCCTCCCTTCCTCCCTCTCTCTATCCTTCCCTCTCTCTCTTCTGTCTCCCTCCTTCCCTCTCTCCCTCCCTTCCTCCCTTTCTCTATCCTTCCCTCCCTCTCTCCCTCCCTTCCTCTCTCTCTCTATCCTTCCCTCTCTCCTTCCCTTCCTCCCTCTCTCTATCCTTCCCTCTCCTTCTCTCTCTCTCTTCTCCCTCCCTCCCTCTCTCTCCCTCTCTCCTTCTCTCTAGATCTATCTGTCTGTCTGTCTATTTATCTATCTGTCTGTCTATCTATCTACCTGTGTGTGTGTGTGTGTGTGTGTGTGTGTGTGTTTGTTTCACTCTCTGTCTCTCCTTCTCCCTCTGTCACCCTCTCTATCTGTCTCTCTCTATCTCGTTGTCTATCTATCTATCTATCTATCTATCTATCTATCTATCTATCTATCTATCTATCTATCTATCTATCTATCTATCTATCTATCTAATTATTATTCTTACTTCTTCCGTTCTTTTTCAGGATCTAACTCCTCCTTCATACTTTGTGCTATTTCAACAATTCATATATTCACACACATTCTCTCTCAGTCTGTCAGTGTCACACACACACACACACACACCACACACACAAATGGACACACACTAACTACCACACACACACACACACACACAAATGGACACACACTCACCATACACACACATCCAACACACACACACACACACACAAATGGACACACACTAACTACTACACACACACACACACACACACACAAATGGACACACACTCACCATACACACACATCCAACACACACACACAAATGGACACACACTAACTACCACACACACACACACACACACACACACACACATGGACACACACTCACACACAAATGGACACACACTCACCATACACACACACACGGACACACACTAACTACCACACACACGCGCACACACACACACACACACACACACACACACACACACACACACCCAACAAACATACAACCACTTACCAAACACATACACAATTTACACAATTACACACAAACAGACACACATGCACACACAACAAACACACACACAAATGGACACACTAACCGCACACACTTTTCCTACAGTTGTCTGACTGTTTTGTGTACCTCTCTATCTTCCTGTTGTAGTTGATGGACTTGTTGCTGTTAATTTTGTTCTTTAGCTATTTAAACTGAAAATACACATTTCCCCATTTTGGTCATGTTGAACACATTGTTTTACACGTATCCTAAACTACTGAGGCTCTTCTCAACCATTTCACACCATTAAACCCGCTGTTTACATGTTCTACTCCTCAGCTAATGCTCGATCTATATTCTTCAACAATGTTCTTCTGCTGTCAGTTTACAATGTATTTCAGTAGGCATTAACTTTTTTCCTAATTCAGGAATTTTTCAAATTCTTCTTTGACAATTCAAGTAATTTCCAGCCATTTTATACAAAGTCTCACATCTTCTACTTTTAAATATATTCTCAGCCATTGCTTCGGCTATGTTAGTGCTGGTTCATCAGTTGTCCTTCCTGTCAGGTTAGCTGCAGATTTCAACTATTTAACCATTACATTTAAACATGCAGAATTTCAATGTTTTCTTCTCCCTTTAGCATTTCTACTGCTTTTTACCTTTAAAAAGGCATTCATCTCACACTACAAGTTACATGTTTCAGCTTTTTCCCTCCTAGGGATAAATAAAGTATTCCTCTACTCTCTACTCTACTCTACTCTAGCATTAGTCTTTTCAACATTGCTTTAGCAGTTTCGTCAACTAATTTAGCATTGATTCAACAATTTCTTCAGCTCATTCAGCATTGCTTCAGCAACAGCGTTCAGCTGCTTTCAGCATTCACACGCATTTTCTGCAGGAAATGCTATCTTTTTCTAGTTATTATTATTATTCTGAGTCTTCTTCCCTTTTTCTGCGTTTAACTAGTCCTTCATACTTTCTGCTATTTCAACAATTCATATATCAAAACGTGCAGCTTTTTCAGGACATTTATGTTATGTCTTTTCTCTTTTTAACTATTTATACTTTTTAAAAATATTTAACTTTTTCTGTAATTTTTTTCCCATAGGAATGCATTGAAAACGTCTTCAAACTCTTCAAATCTTCTGCTTCATTCAACCTCTAATAGCTTCAGCATACTTTCAGCTACAGACTTCATTCAACTTTTAAACTGTTCACAAACCTTTCAACTATTCAGCTATATCTCAGCTTATTGATATCTTCAACAGTTTCAGATATATGTATAGTTTTAAAATCATTAAAATTTCTGACAAAATTCAGATTTAACATGAAAGTCAATGGACGGAATGTTCGGACGTTGGCAGTTGGCAGAGTGACAGAGGGTCTAAAAATCCTCTCACATTTTTCTCTCTATCCTGTCAGCACGGCCACAGATTACACTCTACACACATAATTTCGGGCTTGCTTGTAGACAAGCTCATCCTTGATCTCTTCATGTGCTCAAAAAACCAGGGAGACGAACACAATTTAAACTGGGAGCCTCTGAGTGCGGCCAGTTCCCTCTCTCCTCTCATTGACTCCCATTCAAAAGTAAGCGCTGATTTTCTAAACGTCCCAAAGTTTCCAACCTGCGACACAATCAACAATTTTTACTCTAGAAACACCAAAGTGACATGGACGCGTTCAGCAAGGTCTTATGGTTCGGAAAATGTAAACCTTTTGCTCGTACTAAGTACAGATTTGTCGTACATTAGATCTGTTTGAGGGTGTCACAGAGCAGTTAAAGCCTATGGTTAAAGCTGCCACCATACCTTAAAGCCACCAGCCAACAGTTACATGGTAACCTCAACATGGCAACCTCACCATGGTAACCTCACCATGGCAACCTCACCATGGCAACGTCACCATGGCAACGCACACACATTCTCTCTATTTGACTGTCTGTCGGTCACACACACAAATGGACACACACTGACCATACACACATATCCAACACACACACACACACACATGGACACACACTGACCATACACACATATCCAACACACACACACACACACACACACATGGACACACACTGACCATACACACATATCCAACACACACACACACATGGACACACACTGACCATACACACATATCCAACACACACACACACATGGACACACACTGACCATACACACATATCCAACACACACACACACACATGGACACACACTGACCATACACACATATCCAACACACACACACAAATGGACACACACTGACCATACAGACATATCCAACACACACACACAAATGGACACACACTGACCATACACACATATCCAACACACACACACACACACATGGACACACACTGACCATACACACATATCCAACACACACACACACACACACACACACACACACACACACACACACACGGACACACACTGACCATACACACATATCCAACACACACACACACACACACACACACACACATGGACAGACACTGACCATACACACATATCCAACACACACACACACACAAATGGACACACACTGACCATACACACATATCCAACACACACACACACACACACACACACACACACACACACACACACACACACAC